>NC_091114.1:2100000-2385000 GCF_024713975.1 Paralichthys olivaceus | reverse complement strand
GTTTTGATTTGGAGATCATGGTCGAAATTCTGATTTATTTATCCTGAATGCTGGTCCACATATTGTTTAGCAGCCGATCATAACAACATATTTTAAGTCTTATATGCCCATGGTCAACTTTTTCACTTGTTCTACAGGCAGATACTCCAGCAGATACTGTGAATCATCCTCTCTTACAATGGAGAAAACAATCAGATCGCATATTAAGGCCTTAAGGAGCACTCAAACGACCACACTGGAGGGTTCTAAAGAGACGCCGCTCACTAAGTTTGAATGTGGTGTTGTCGAACATCATAATGGTTCTGTTGCTTCACTTTGATTGCATAGCAATGTGGTCGTTGTTGAGAGAAGCTCAACTCTTCTAGCAGCAGCACAGGCAACCAGCCAATCAAATCATGTTATGCAAATAGGATGATTTCCTGTGCACTTATTTTTAGATTGCACAGACAGCTAGCATAGCACTTTTCCACGAAAGACAGCTATGTTGTAAAAAACTGATTGGTTGTCATGATGACGATCGCCCATTGTCATGAATTACACCGATGTGTACGTGTCAGTGCTGTATGGACGAACATTCAGGGTTCAACAGAGAAAAACATTTTCATCATTGCTGTGAATTGAAAACAGCATTGATTCAGTTCTGCAGCACAACCTGTCCCATTTTTAGACAGGCTCTGGCTCAATGCCCAATGTCTTTTAAGGCGTAAAGATGGGAGGTCATTTACTTTCTTGGAGAGGACACTGTTGCAGTGACAAGCCAATACAATAATAGTATTATATAGTACTTTCATATTGAGCCTTAAAGGTACAGTGTGTAGAATTTTGTGATATCTAGTGTTGAAATTTTATGTTGCAGCTGAACACCCCTCACCTCACCCTCTCCTTCCAAACATGAAAAAGAACCTGTTGTAGCTTCAGTTGTCATAAAAACTCAAAAGGTGTTTAGTTTATCCAGTCTGGATTAATGTAAAAAACATGGCGGCCTCCGTAGAGAGGGTCCCCTCGATGTAAATATGAAGTATTTAAATATAAAGGGACTTTTCTTGGGTAAAGAAAACTACAATTCATACAGTTTAGATGAAACGAACCAGTGAAAACATCATGAGGCATCTTCTACATTAAATTTCTGCCAATAGTTCCTTTTGACCTAAATCTTACACACTGGACCTTTAAGTTAGATTGGCATGATGAGCAATAGGATTATTTTCTTACACCACAATATTTATTGATTTGACTGATTGACGGGGTAAACAGGATTGCACATAACAGCTGAGGAGGTGACTGTTTGAATGTTTAAATAACAGAAAGTTTCTCTCCAAACTTCCTGACATTCAAACACACTGACCACTGTCTACTCCAACTTTCTCTTTCCAAGGGGCGTAATCAACAGCTTTGTAAGGAAGGCAGCCAAGCCCCGGAGAGAAGAATATCAAACTTTAAAACTTCACTAAAGTCTTCCACCTTCCATCATCTTCCAACTGTCTTTTACAGATTTAGAGAGGTTGCAATCAAGGAATCTGAGGAGAGGGAAAATCAAATTCATTTTCTCTTGAGAGCTCCTGAGTTCTGATATTCCAGGTATAATGAAAAACATCACATTATATACGGCTGACCTTTCCAGTTGTGTAAAATGAGCGATGATACATTTTTCCTATAGTACCATAACACCTGACCCTATTTTAGAAAAAAAAATAATTCTGACAGTATTTATAGTACCAGCACTGAGTAAATAAAAATGTCAGCAGCAGAAAGTCTCATTAAATGGTCACAGAACAAGAAATAATCACGTAACTGATCAGCTAGTGAATATTTGCTGACACTTATCACTTCCTGTGACACATCTTTGCTTTAAAGACCTCAACTTGTCTGAGGAAATAAAATGAGTGAACACGAATACAACTGCTTGCAGACAAATAGCAATAATTAATTTAATTTATTCACGGTGAGATCTCCCAGGAAGAGCATTTGCATCTGACCTTGCAGTTTTCCTTTACTTCTATTAGTCTAGCAGTGGGAGCTCATCCTGCGTTTCACAAACACATCAAACCTCGATAACCGACACCATTAACAACTGCACAGTCAGATGAATAATTAAAACATTGTAAAAAATATTTATGGGAACATAAGAACATCTGAGACCATTTTCGCATAATGTGGATTCATTAAATCATCACGTGATGTACCAGCAGAACAATGTCAAGTTCCAACTCCAACACTGCACCTTGCTTCTTTTCATCCATCAGTGTTTGCTGTCTGGAGGAAAACTTAGTGGAATGTGATTCTCAGCTGCACCTTGTAAAAATTGCATATGACAGATTTGACATTTTCATTTCATCTGGTACATCAGTCCACTCACGGTACACACGAACGGCTCATATGTGAACAGGCTCTGTCTTTGGTTCATTATTTATGATTCCACAATTCCACAATGTCGGGTAAGATGGGCCAATCACAAATTAAAGAGTGAATTTCAAATGGCGAAACTCTGCCTTTATGAGAAAATTCGATAGAAATTTTTGAAGCATCAAATCTAGTTTAAATAAATGTAATAATAAGATGAAACAGATGTTGTTGACAACACCTGTAGATTAAATAGTAACAGCTGGAGAGTGGAGGCAGAATACAAAACCAAACTCTTGTCTGATGTCGTAGTTATAGCCCTGAGTCCTGTCGGTTATGATCATGTTGCACTTACATCTCTGCATTGCTGAGTTCTGAGGATACAATGACTTCACTTGGCTTTATGATATCAACTCACTGTGTTTTAATCTAAGCTGGCAATTTAAAAACATTTACTATAGTTAAATTTGGGATCTGTTTGGTTGTCCTGTGCAAACAGTTTTAGAGTAGCTGACAGGAACAATGGCTAAAACTAAAAAATAAAAGACCCAGACTTAAAGGTACAGTGTGTAGAATTTTGCACAACCTGTCCCATTTTTAGACAGGTTCTGGCTCAATGCCCAACGCCCTCTGTCTTTTAAGGCGTAAAGATGGGAGGTCATTCAAGGGTGTAGCACTTTCTTGGAGAGGACACTGTTGCAGTGACAAGCCAATGCAATAATAGTGTTATATAGCACTTTAAGACTACAGAGAAAACTTCATGTGAAAAATGATTTGAACACTAATTCTGCTGTAACAAATGAAAATGGGTAACAATGACTATCCTGTATGTCGTGCAGATTGCACAGGTTGTCATTTCTCTTGTACATTAATACATAACCATAACCAACAAGAATCATGGCAAATCATGGTTACGAAGACAGGACTGTAGTGACAGAATTTTACTTGAAACATCTGGGGATATTCTACATTTTTCTTTGTGTCAACAAGTCTCATGTGCAGGTCAAAACTGATAATGAAGTGATAGTAAACAGTTCGTGTTCACTTGTGTGATATAGCTCATTTCTTCAGAGACACAGAGCTCCAAGAACCACACATGACCCACACTGCTGCCTTGCCTCCATCATGGACAAAATACACTGTAGTTTACTTTCACATGGTCTGACACACACCGTCCCGTTGCCACAAATATGAATTAATCAGTCACTGGAAATACAGTAGTGCCCAAAAATGGACTATTTTAGGAATAATTGTTAAAACTACAGCATCCACCTGTAGCATTTATGGAAATTACTGAACCTTTTGGAAAAATATATCTATGAGCTGTTATTTAAAATTGTCCTCCTACGTAGGAATCCGTGGATTTGTGGCTGAGAGCCACAGACAGAGGAGGGAAGTGGAAGTGTTGAGGACTGCACAAACTCACTGCTGGTTTTGATCTTTCATGAGAATTGTTGAAAATAGAAAACACGTAGAGCAACATCAAACTCACCACTTTAGTGATGCCCACTTTTTCTGTCTCACAACTCAAAGGACCAGTCCACAATCGGTAACTCACGATTATTCTCGACCAGATGTGACAGTTCGAACCTGCATCTCTTTAGTCAAACTGCAAACCTGCTTCATAGCGACTCAAACATCAGTTTCCACTGTGGCTTCTCATCTTTACTTACTTACAGCAAAGACAGACTCCATTTCCCTCATTTGTAATAAAAACACCCCCCCAACAGCCACATATTAGTTTAGGTGTAACTCATTACCTCCACCCTACACTTACATCACACACAGACACACACACACGCACACACACACAGAGCTTTAGGGCCTGTCAATGCAATGTAAGGGTCTTCCACACTTAACTGAGTCTCTTCCCTGGTTCAACATTGTACATCAGTCCCCATAGCCACAGATACACAGAGCCAGTTAGTCAGTCCAATCCCAGATGCTGTCGCATCCCCTAACATCCAGCTCTCTACCTTAGTATCTATAGTCTCTCACAACAATGGTGTGTATTATGCCAAGCCCATTTCCTCCAACACACTCCTGGGAGACTCATCCTCCTGCAGAGGGAAACACAGAGACATTGAAATGAATGACTCAGTTTCAATATTAAAACGAAAAAGAAAAAATTATGTATACATTTTAGCATTTTGAGCATTATATTTGGTCATTAGGTCAACATTATAATTAGTGTGCTAGCTCTCAGAGGTACAGACACGAGTCACTAAATCACATCCTGTTCAAAACATGAGTCAGTCAGGCCAGAGGTTCCCTAAATGATAATGCTGGGTTTCACACCTTTGTACTTAGTTCATACAAAGTACAGTGTATTGAACTAAATTGTGAAAGAGAATTAGAATGATTGTGTTCCCAATGCATCCGCTAAGGAAAAAAAGATGATCTAAAAAGGCAAATTAGATCAATGATGGGTTTTAGAATTATGGCCTCACAGTTATTTGCCTCCAGCAACCACTCAGTTTGCTGCAGTAAATATAGTCACAATCTCCTGTCCTAAATCTAATCAGTTTATCCTCTCAAGAGAATATTGGTAGTGAATTTGAAGAAATTCCCTGAAAGCATTCCTAAGAAATCTCGAGAAACCCGAAGAGAGAGAGAGAGAAAAAAAACAAGGCTTTATGACAACTTGCTGTAACTGTAATGTTGCACCTCGATGAGCCCTATGGGGCAACTGGGAATTTGTGGGCTATGCTAATAAAATTTGATTGATTGATAACAGAGAGAATCAGGGCAGGAAATCAAACCTTTCCTAATGGAGGTGGTGGATAAAACCCTTAAGCCAAGCATACCTCCTGCAGCAGGTCCGCTTGTTCGATGGCTTTGAGGACGCTCTTCTTAGACGTGTCCTGGATCTCTCCTCCCATTAGGAACTCATCCAGAATGAAGTAAGCCTTCTCAAAGTTAAAGATGATGTCCAGCTCACACACCTGTACAAAGTAACAAACACGGGTCATTCATGCTTCCTGCTGCAGGAAAAGTCTTCACATGCTCTCATATGACCTTAATTTAGAAATATGAAAAGAAGTCTTCTTGAGTCAAAAAATCTGCTGATTGTTCTACAAGATAACATACATTTACAAGGTGTGAAACACATAAGGACAGTAGCCTTCTCCTGTCTGGAGTCTATATTCAATCCTCCTTACAGAGTAAGTTGGTAAAATGCATCCAGGTTTTCTGTTCTTACTTCCTGCAGACTGAAAAAGCTCACAGTGGAACTAATTTAGAATCAGCTTTGAAATATCCAGCATAATAAAGTAAATTCAATTATATTTGTATAGGGCCAAATCGTAACATACATCATCACTTCACATTGTAAGGTTAAGAACTTAAAAATTATGGAGAAACCGCAAGAGCAACTTTTAAACTCCATCATGATAAGTGCTGTCTGATCATGACTAGGCCCTCTCAGATCCACTTCGGCTTTATTATTATTATTATTCTTGTATCTATGTAATATGTTATGTACAAACGTTTTTTCTTATGCACAAAACAGATTTTATTGGCTCATAGAATCAGCATGTGCCACTGCACATTACCTATAACAATTCATACAAACCACTACAGTGAAAAGGTTTATATAATGTACATACTCATCATATTTTTACATTTTACTTAATTCCTTTTTTAAAATTTTATTGCCTTTTTATATTTCGATATTCTCTTGTCTACCTCATTCTGACCTGCCTGCTGCTGTAACAACTGAATTATCCTGGTGTGTGGATCAATAAAGTTTTATCTTATCATAACTTAAATCAGCACCGCTGAGGGGCATTACTCCGCTAGTCAACAAGTGACTCTGCTCCTCGAATGTTTTCTAATCATCACATAAAAACCAGCTAAATTCATTATTACGTTCCTGGATAAATGTGGTGTTGCTTCTTCTGCAACAATGAAGTTAAAACACTGCGTTGCTTTGCATTCTGCGGGAAGAACTTCTGTCTGCAGGAGTGTGTGTGTGTGTGTGTGTGTGCTCCTCTCTGTCCCTCTTCTACACAAACTGATAATCACATGGTATATTCAGCATCTAGTCCTATATTCTAAAACAGACCAGGAACAACACTGAGACATTCAGAGATTAATCACTTACACTGCCAAAGTATTTATCAAGCAGCTCCACGAAGCGGTGAATAACTTCCAGTGTGATCAGCTCATTGTCCTGCTCTTCAATTGCACAACAGAAATACAAGCTGGCGTACCTGCATGAAGAAACACACACAAAAACACATGGTCAACTATTAAAACACAAATGTAAACATACAGGACCCTACCTTACACCCTGCACAAAGCATCTTTGTTTTATTTCAAACTGACACAGCTTTTATTTTCACATCATGTATCCTTATTGCACTTGCACCCATTGGAGCACCCATGGTCAGGTGTGTTCAGGTGCATCGCCATCTTGAGCATACAGAGAGCCATTGCACATAAACCTCGTCTTGCAATACTCACTGTTCTTGCAAGAACTTGCTATAGCAGCATTTGCTGTAGCAGTAACTAGGAGGAACACAGCAGATAGTAAGGCTAAAGAGACGGTGTAAACAATACTGTTTCTAGTCGAATTTGAATGTTGGGGCTTACAGACACTTGGAAGGCTGTGGCTGAGGGGTCGTCCTCCAACAAGAAGGTCGGCAGTTCGATACCCAGTCTTCCCATCTGCATGCAAGTGTCCTTGGGCAAGATGCTGAACAACAAATTGCCCCATAGAACAAAAAGTGCTGCTAATAGATGCACTGTATGAATGTGTGTGTGTATGGCTAAACTGTAGTGTAAAGCGCTTTGAGGGGCCATCAAGACTAGAAAAGCTCTATATAAATACAAACCATTTAAACCATTTACCATTTGGAAGATACCACAGGAGCAGTATGGAGGCTTTTTATGGGTTTTTTTCTGTTGGAAGAAGTGGTCGCCATTTACTTCAAATCCGATTTGGCTGAAGCACTGTTTACCCCTTAAACTCCCTTTAAGGCTTTTCATCAAGACAGTAACATGAACCTACATAGGTGGGTGCACAATGAACACACACATATGGTCAAGCACACTTTAAAGGGAATGAGAGATGTCCTTCCGTTTCAGACAAAACACACCATTGATAAATTAAGAGACTGAAGGCTACATTCAGACTGCAGGCTCAAGTGCCCCTCATACGGGACTCAGGTCTGTTTTTTTCCTGACAGTGTGGACACCACAAGTCACACAATTAAATCTGATCTTTTCCAATTTTAATTTGGGCCACTTTTACATGTGGTCCAAATCGGTGAACCGGAAAGTCAAGCCCCATAGAATAAAATTCTTAATCCAGGCTGTTTATGACGTTCTACTAAGCCCATCCAACTTGTTCTACTGGGGATGGAGTCACCAGCTTGCCCTCTGTGCCTGAAGAGAGCTGGCGGAGGGTGTCTGATTGTTGAAAGACCCGACACACCCAATGACCCCAAGTAACATCACTAACGATGGTTAAGGTTATGTATGCGCTCACTTCAGTGGCATCAATGTTTTTAACTTTCATACAACACTGTGCAGTGTGGCGTAGTATGACATCTGTCAGTTGACAGGGATCAGTCTACAAATTCTGATGCTGGTCACATTCTGACCATATTAATCAAATAATGGGAACTGCCAAACCAAAACAATTTCATTGAGCATTAAGGCTTGCAGAGTGAAGTACAACCCTTTTTGAATTGTGATGCTGGCTCAGAGGAAACCCTAGTTAAGGGTTTTTGCAAATACTTCTGTTCAACTGTTAAGACCGGGAGCTTTTACCTCCAACTGACAATGTCTGCTTTACCCAGACTGCATCACTTTGAGCTCGTCTTTGTTGACACACAAAGCAGTGTGCCGTGCTCAGCTTCCCATTTTGATGTTTACATAAAAACTACCCACAACTACTTCAACCCTGATGCTCTAAACTATGAGTGGACATTCTGTCTGCCTGTTTCATCTTTATACAAACTAAACATGTTAGACAAGATCCTGTCTGAAGTCTGATATGGAAACCAATCAGAAACTCACACTTAAGGATAACAAAATACACAATTTTAAATAATCATTCAATTTCAACATATTGAATTTGATTTGATTTTTTTAATACGCAGACAGGTTTTTTACAATAATAATCCAAAGAAAAAATAAAGTGTCTAGATGTTAATAAAGCTGAAGCCATATTAGCCTATGACTAAGCCCTCAGAACAGCATCACACAGCACCCTCTAATGAACATTTAGGCTGGTTGTTGCGCTAAGTACAGAAGGTTTTCTCTCAGATTATTAGGGATTCACAGCTATGACAGTCTGAATGGTTGTATTTGATTTGTGCATCAAAAGTTTGAGTGACAGCTTTCACTCTAGCCTATTCAAATGAACTGGTAAAACCAGAGTGGCACAATGGCAACTGAAAATCTGGGCAGTATGATCCGAGACCCTTCTATACAGTGTTAACTTGTGAAAATAAGCGGTTTAGATACATATAAACTCTCACTTAAGGCTGCAACTGGGGACACTTATTTGTTCTCATTCATGCACAGATTACTTACCCAAATAAATATTTGGTCGACAAAACAACAAAATGCCTATCACAATATCCTCGAGCACAAAATTACTTTAATATATGATAATGTTTAAACAGAACAAGTGGAACTGTCACAATTGACAACAATATTAATATATATATACAGTATACATACAATATATATACAATTGAGTGAAGATTGAATAATGGACCTATCGTTGAAGCTTAACTCTAAACTCTTGTTATAACCTCGTTAACTGTCGAATTTAATTTAAAAGATATCCAAGGCTTGTGAGAAAAGGCAAAGAGGAGATTTCTGCTGAACAGCAGATCCTCTAATACAAGTGCAGTGTTCCCTCAGTCCATCTCCACTGCAGGAATTCCCTTAACACATCACCCACCTAGCCACCCACACACACATGCGCACTCAGACACAGGCCAATAGCTTCTTTGTTTTGTTGGTCCACCTCTGCATTCTGCTCACAGCACTGAGCCTTGACTCACTTATTTAAGTGTGTGTGTGTGCGTGTGTGCATGTGTGTGGTCAGATCGATGAATACAGAATGCAGGGTCTAACCTTGTCCACCCACGTAAAATCTAGCGTTCCTCAGCTTCTCAACTTTTACTGGTCTCTGGGAGATGAACTGAAGTACAGTGTAGACAATAAAACCAGATAATCTTATGGTTTAATAGAATCAAATATAAAATCTCTTATTACTGAATCAATTCATAACTGGTTCTAACAGTAACAAGCCGAAGTGATTGTTTTCAGGGTTTTAAGTTGATAATATAATATGAAATTATGTCACTTGCCTCTATTTTATATTATATTATATAAGGCCACACACACACACACACACACACACACACACACACACACACACACACACACACACACACACACACACACACACACACACACTTTACATACATGTTTGGAGCATAATAGGTTTTATTTGACAGTTTTTACTGGCTCTGTCAGTTTATACTGCTCCTCTCTGTGTCATCCAGAAGTTATGCAATTTGGTTATTGTAATCAACCCCTTGTAGTTGTAGCAGTAGATTACTACAAGTGATTTCCACTGTATTTGCAGCCCCAGTCATTTATATGCAAGATATAAACCCGGAAATGAACAGTGTCGTACATCATCTTCCCTTCCTATTGCCAAAGCAGAACAGTGGGGCTGCTTTTAATTCAAAATTCGTACATAGTTTGACGCGTTAACCAGCAGAGGGCGTTCATCAGCTTGATCTATTAGTTAAGTAAGCTTGTTATGTTCCATTGTTTTTTGTACAAAAATGACAATGCAAGCAAGCAAAGCTGCATCTGAGAAGCAGTGTGTGAAGTATTATAGGTTATATACCATACATGTAGTAACGAACAAAAATAAGGCTGTAGACTTTCCCATTGCAGCTAGTTGTTAATTTTTGGAAAAAGTGTCAGCTGACGTGTGGAGTGCAGTCACTTGTATGAGTGTGCATGTACCTTCATCAGACATTTCTAAAACACAGTCAAAATGAATTCATGAATCAAAGTGGAAAATTACATTCTGTCAGTATGTACTAGTTGATATAGGTTTTTAACAATAGTAGGATTTGAACAGTCACTGCTGGAAGTTTTGGCCAAATATCAAATGACACTCTTGGCTGTTGTGTGGTTTTGCTCTCTCTAAGCCTGCGTCTAATAACATTCAACCAATGAGGTGACAAACTCTATTAGGTAAAGTACCTCATAAAAGAAGCTCTGACATGGACACTTCCAGCTCCCCAGCATGACTGAGAAGAAATGTGTGATAGTTAATGACTGAGTGTTTTTACCTTTTATAGACAATCTTGAGGTCCCTCCATTCTAGGAAGCTACACATCTTTGGTTTGCGGGCCAGTACTATCTGCATCAGTTCTCTGACCATCTTCTTCTTGTCACGCTCAGCTGTGGCTGTGTACCACTTCTGCAGGCGCAGCTTCCCCTGCCGGCTGAACAGCAGCATGAAACGCATCTACGCACAGACAGGGACAGACACAGTTAAAACAAGGAGAAGAATGAGAGGATTCATACACATTCCATACTGATATTAATCAATGATGTCGGATCATGAATGCAGATCATTCCAGTCACTTTGTCTCTGATGTTATGACTGCGCGTCACATTACGTCTTGTGTCGTGTAGAAGGTTTAAACACGTGTCTCATAAACTCAGTCCTGTACGTGTCCTAATAACAGACTCTGACTGGAGACTGACACAGGATGACTGGACCTTTAATGTGCATCTGTACTAAGGCAGCGCTGGTTATAATTATTCAGCGGTAGAAACCTGCTTAAACATTGAACGTAGTAGAAAACATGAATCATTAAGTTCAGTCACTGCATCAATGCAGAGTCGTCCTCCTCTCTGCAGGAGCCCAAACATTAAGTGTGCTGCTGCTCCTCCTACGCTGTGCTGTGTGCGTCAACCTAACCTGACATGGCTGTGACACATGACTGGTTCAGTGCAGTGCTATTCTCATTATCATTGGCTGTTCGTTTTGTCTGTCAAAACATGGATGGGATGAGTTCTATCAACGTTTTATCGACGATTGAGGAAAAGTTATATTACATAAATTATCATTATAGTTTTATCGCCCACCCCTAACTGAATAACATCCGGAATTGACAGGTTAACTGTGTGTGCACAAAATGTTGGACTTATTTTTCAATGAGTTCACGTTCTAGAGCTAATCACACTCACACAAAGTAAACTTCAAGTACTCCTACATGAACTCCTGCATTTGTCAGACCTTACTTAACAATAAAAATCTTATTCAACAGAAACACTAGAGTGATAACATTTTGAAACAGTACAAGAAGAGTTGAAAATAATTGCGTGCGTTACATATTCGACAGATAGGCATTGAAACTGTGGTGAAAGATTATTTTCTATTTTGCTGTGAACCACAAACAGGCACGACTCTGAATCTCTGAAGAGCAGTGTGCCACATGCAGGCAGTGTGGCTGCTCTAACCTGATAACATGGGTGCCAAAATAAAAAGCAAGACGTTTCTCCACACAGGAAGTCTGGGGCTCAGTTACAAATGCTCTTTGTACTATTAAAGTATATTATTATAGTGGTAACGAGATGATGCAAAGTTTTTATATATGACTTATGACAACTCTGCAGCTTGGCTCAGACTCTTGCCAACATTGCCAGCTGGTATCAGAAAGTGACTTGAGCACAGTGGTAAAGGTTTTGCCTGCTTCAGTCGTGTGGGTGGTGGCTGAATCATGTTCATCTCTGTGTGCTTGGTGTAGCTGAGTGCTGTCGCTGCTGAGACTGTTCAGTCACGGGTTAAACTGAGCCTGAGTACACGGGAGCTGAGCTCCGCCTCCTCATAACAGCACTCTGGCGGAGCTGTGCTCCATCTGCCTCAGCATCACAGCACAGAGCCAACTCACGCAACGCTTGAAACATCAGCTTGTCTCACACTTACCAAAGGCGTCAAGGGGATTAGACTTTTCAGTTTTGCTGCTCAAATAAATCAAATGAACAACAAACAGATACAAATAATAATATTAATAATAACAATAATGATAACTAATAACATCAGCCATTGGCAATGTTTTGGGTATAAGCTATGGATGCTAGAGTAAGAACATTTTCCTACCGGCTAATAACACCAGTCTTTCAGATCACACCAGAAATGTTATAAGAAAAGAAGTGTAATGCATTAGTATCTGTGGAACACTTACTGAGATCTTTCACATTAGATGTCTCAGCAGACAGTGTCACTCTCACAGTGCAACTGAAGGTGTGTGCAGAATTTCCTATTACTCTCTTGGGACTGTTGCAGTCCATCATAGAGTTATTTATCCCTAAAGAACTGAAGTTTAACACATCTCATAATAATATATAAGATCTCTGACTTATTGTTTTGTGTTGTTTCAATGTACAGCTGTGTGAAGGAGGAATAGCACAAGCTTAGCAACTGTAAATTGTTAATTTAACAATCTTAACCAGGACTTCAAGGAAAATCTTTAAGTTCACAAAACCAAAGCAATTTGTCCTAAGAGCAATGATGGCCAAAGCCAACCTGGCATGTTTATCGCCACAACTGAAACAAATACCAACCGATAACAAGATTGTACAAAACTAACAAAGAAAAATGAAATGCAACGTAGCCTATAAGATGCTAAATATATAACCGAGCAAGCTGTCGGCTCTGCATGGATGACTTTTCACGTGGATATCACTACACAGGAAGACAAGAACACCATTTCTAATTGTAAATGCATTCCCACTGGTGGCCCTCCACCCTCAGGCGTACCAGAGGACAATGGTGAGCTGCGAATGCTAGGGTTCCTTATGGTGGTGTGTATATATTTCCAAGTAAATAACATTTCAGAATTATAAAATGCACAAACAGAATTCCAACCTACTCAAATAATCCGAAGACACTGCACTTTTCACAGATAACAAGTCAGTTCACAGCACATGCGAGTAACAACCTTCATCTGAATATCAGGACAGCAGCAGTGGCAGTAGGTTCCTCTTCTTTCTAACACCCCATCCTCCTCAATAACCAATGAGCTGCAGCAGCTCTGAATACCCTCTGGATCCGGTGTACACCCGACATATGGTGACATAACTCTAACCGTGTACTGTCATTGTTGACACAGAGACTGAAGCTAAACCCGAGGGAGCTCGACCGCTCCACGGGGTCTCTCCTGGTCCATTAAAACAGCACTGTGTGCCTTCAGGTAACTGTATGGAATGACTGGGGGTGATGCAGTCAGAGAGACGGGACGATGTCTCACCGCCTGCCGCCAAACGGCCTGTTAGCTCGCAGGCTACGCTGAGAGAAGCCAGGTGAAGGTAAGCGCAGGTGGACACTTCCTGAAACCTCACACCTTGCTAGCGTTAGCTTAGCAGCTCGCCCCTGGCTTTCTGAACCGATGAAGTCGCGCCAACTTACCATATTTTTTTTCCGCCCCCCCCCCACAGATTCTCCCGGAGCTCCCGCGACGCTACAGGCGAACTCTACCCGTGTACTGACCGGTCCGACGGAGACACACACGCCGCAGCTAACAACGATGGTCCATGTCTTGACAGATGAACTGAGCAGGACACACTCCCTGCTGCACTCAGCAGTTCCGCCTCTGACGAACATGCGCACACTGCGCCACGTCTCCCCCACCACCCCCCCCCCCCCCCTCAGCGTCGCTTCTCAGGTGACACCTCCACCAAGTTGCCCGGTCTCAGAAGTCTTCAGAAAGGGTTCAAGTCTGGTCTGAAGTGCACCCTTGTGTCCTTTGTAGCATGTCAGATGGTACATCAGAGCAGTCCACAAGATTTTGGGCAAATATAAAAAAAATCGAATAGAATTTAAAATAAGTGACATTCCATCCTTTTCATTTCTCTGGTATTTTTTTTTTACATGGATGATTTAAATTCTTTCTGACGTGATTAATAGAATTATTCGCATCATGGATGAATATCATATTCTTTGCTGAAAATTTAGAAATAGTAACCTCTTCTTTATGTTTTTTAAATGTCCCTCCTCCCTAAAAAATGCACGGTCCCTCTCTCACAAAATATTTGTGGTTACATTTCTTGTTTTTGTTATTTGGATCTACAGCTCTAACTTGCTCTTTTTTCATCTGTGCCAAATGATTTACAAATGATTGGAAATATACATATTTATTGTCCTATGTATTTTCATATAATCATGTTTTTCATATGTTTTGAAAGTGTTTATAGTATATGAATACTTTCAGTTTGTTCAGAATAAATGATTCAATAAAAAGAATCAAAATGTCCTATTTTATTTTCACCAATAGAATTCCCCTCTAAACTTTTCTATATTAGATCTAATTGGAAAATGGGGAAATATCGCAACTAATATAAATATGTTCATTAAATTGAGCTAAAAATATTGATTGATTCTTCATGATAATCAATAGAAGAAAATCATTACTTTCAATCATACTTTATAAGTACACATTTGTTACTGAAATAATGGTGTAACCAAAGGATCTATCCTAATGTGTGTGCTATATTTGTTGTGGATAAGAACTTCCCAAATCGCAATAAATTGAGTCCAAATAAAGTTCTTTTAACATTGGTTTGAATAAACTCAGTTTGACTTAAATACAACAAAGTAGTTGTTTTCTGTGACAGTGCGATCATGATGTTCTATAATCACCCCTGGTTAGTCGACTCCTGCCTCTGACTATAGAACATAACTTCACTGGATTCCAGCACATGACTCGGTGATTTAAAGGAGAAGTTCGTTTTTTTTCAACCTGGACCTTATTTCCAGCATATGGTATGTAGATCTACTCACCCATAAAGGTTTGGAGTAACTTGGAGTCCTTCGGACGCTTTTAGATCCACACGCGATCGGCGTATATCCATACAATGCAAGTGATTGGGGCATCCACAATACAGCCTCTAGAAGAAAGATTGTTCTACTTACCTTTGGCAAGAACATTGATATGAGAAGAAATGCTGATAACTACATGCAAATTCAGTTACAGTGACTGAAAAAAGTGACATCCAACATAGTGAAATGTAAACAAAGTGCATTATTGAGTATTTTGCTCTGTTGTCTGATGATAAATTATTATAAACTTGTGATGCAGATTTAACTGAAAAGTTAATGAAATAAATTATTCAGTCTGTGGGTCTATTGTGTGGATAATTTCTTTAATAAAATATATCAGAGTCTGTGGTTTTTGTTTAATTTTGTGATGTCTACCTCTATTCATTAGAATTTCTCAATTTTTTTAAGAGGATATGGAAATCTATAAAATATCTGCTGTTTCTTTTAAATTAATTCTCACTATGAGATGATCTGAATGGTCAACAGTTTGGCTGATGACATCTTAGCTCAAACTTAACCTTCTTTAAAACAGGTTAGAGTTACCATGATGAAGCAGTGTGCCACTTAAATATCCCTGAAAACTGAGAGTTCAACCTGAAACTACTTCAAGAACCACAGATCCTGCTTCCAAGTGCAGACCTCAAGATGGTAAATAAATTCTTGTGACAAACAATACATATCGTCATTGCCTTAAGTAGACTTTATTCACATTAAGCACATAAAAGAAGACACTGGCTGAAGTTGCATTTCTAAAGTGAGTGATCAGTTCTTCATTTAAAATTTTATATAAATCATACCATACAGTTAGATATAATTTGAATTTGTTAACTTTGAATACATTGAAATAATTAATTCTTTACACTGAATTATACTGTTATAATACCAACACAGGACACCATTTATAATCATTCTATAGTATGGACCCATGCCAGTAAAATTGACTGCTAGTGTCAATTCCTTTTTCCATTCGAAAAAAAATATTATCTGTAATTGTGATAATGTACTGTATAATTCAAAGCTAATTACATTAAATATAATCATGGCCACATTGAGAGTACATCACATTGTTTTAAATTGGGGAACTTTTTTGTATTTAGACACAAGAGGTCAGTGTTGACCATCCACAGATATCCTGAATGCCACAAGAACTACACACACTGCAACTTTGTAAAAACATATAAGATTTTAATAAATATAAGTACTGCAAAAATATAAATGGAGCGTAACAATACGAGACGAACAACACAATATATTGCAAAAATAGATGAAAAATACATCTGTTTAAGTAATAATACAGCCATCAGTCTGCACCAACATCGCCCTATGTGAAGTGCATCAGTGTGTGTTGTGTGAAACAACAGTAAGCTACCTCTTTAGTTTACTTTCCTTCATATGTGAACCACAAACATTCAGAGAAATAAATAAACAGCAAACATATTAAGTCTTCCCAAAGAAGATCTCAGTCACTCCTGTTTCCAACGTCTTTCATGTCAAATCTCTTTGTCCTGTTGTTCTTGTATTTAGGATTTCAAAAATAAACCTTTCAATGAATTCGTCTACAGTGTCATTGGCAGTCACACAAATCCTGGTGGTTCGGTGGTCAACATGCAGCGGGTAAGCAGACATATAGGCAAGTCCTCAGAGAGTTACTGAGGCTGGTTGAACTGACCCATGAACAGAACAGCACCTGAACACAGAAGGGGAAACAGTGAAATGGTGGACGCCACTCAGCTGACGTTTACAGTTTGGTGAGAATTAAAGTTAAAACATGAGAAAGGAGCGTTACCTGTGTGTTTGTGCTGGATGAGGAAGAGGAAGGGTCGGTCCAGAGTGATCTCCTCCACCGCCATACGAGAAAACATGACAGCAGCTAAGAGAGGGAGGAAGGGGGAAAACAACATTAGCTTTGGGCTCCCATCATTATTGGCTTGCATGCCTTATATCTGTTTGTTGTCTTTTCAATAAAAGTCAAGGTATAAGATAAATTTAGGAAATGGTAAATGGTCTGTATTTATATAACGCTTTTCTAGTTCTGATGACTGTTCAAAACGCTTTACAGTTCAGTTTTTCACACATTCATCTATGTGCAGCACTTCCTCTTTGAGAAATCTATGATACCACCAAAATAAATAATCATTACTGCCTTAAGATACTTTCTGTTTCATGTATATGGTTAATACCATGATGATATATATAAAAAATAATACATTAAACTAAAAATAAATGTAATTGACCTTTATGCCAGTTAGTCATCATTCATTCTGCATCCAAGAGAAATTAAATCCCCCACTGACTTACATTATGGAGGGAGGGACAAGCTTGTCAGTGTGCATCAGTGTTAGATAGTTTTTTAATATTGTAGCTGTTCAACTGTCCTTACAAACAGATACCAACAAGCTTTAGAGGTAAGACTACTAGTTCTAATAGATAAGAGATGTTAATCAAAGAGAAAATATCCAATGTCTGTGTGTGTGTGTGTGTGTGTGTGTGTGTGTGTGTGTGTGTGTGTGTGTGTGTGTGTGTGTGTACCCTACCTGTTGCTGCAGATCCCTTGGTTCCTCGCTCATTCACCTCGATCTTTACTCTCTGGAGGACCTTCGACACACACAGCCTTTCCTCTGCTGCAGGACACACACAAAGAACACAGTTTCTAACATGTAGTAAGGGAACTTGAAAGCATAAACATGCAGAACTACAGAGATAAGAATAGGAAGCCCCAGATACAACTAATCTGGACGAATACCTTGAGCTTTTACCCCCAGAGAGGTGTAAAGAATAAGCAAGAGGTCACCAAAAGATGGAAGGTTACAGTTTGTTGAGGTATTTCTTGTCTTGTTTTTAAGTTCTTATGTATCCACTTGAAAAGTTTTACTTTTGAGTAACAACATATTAATAGTAAAACTTTTGAATTGAATATGCTTTACTCAGTATAGGACTTCTAACCACAAGAATAGTCATTCTCCCTGAATAACACAACAAAGTGTTGAATACATGCAAATTAGGCTTAATTTAATCTTTCCAACTCAGAATATGGTCTCCATTATAAAGTGTGGTCTTGCTTGCATCTAATCCACTGGGTGTGATTAGGCAACTAGTTCATAGGGAATAAGTGTATCTTAACATGAAATGTTACAATATGAACCAAAAAACAAAGATAACTTACTAGTGATGCGTGTGAAGTCAGCACTAGCCAGGTTGAACATGTCTCCCAGACCCATGTTAAGCAGAGTAGTCTTCAAATTCACATCTGTGTTCAGAGTAAACCTGCAAAAACACACAAGTCGTCAGTGTTCATCTTGGTTTTAAAGGTTTTAAACTGCATAAGAATAAAATGCCCTCATACGCCACACATATACACTTTATACAGAGAATTAAATGTGTTTTGGGGGATTGAATTACAATAGAACTTGAACACATGACTGTACAGGTGTCCTCAATGCACCCTAGATGGTTTGAGGACAGACTGTGGTGCGGTCGGCCTAACCACTTCCAGAGGTGGTCAGGGAGAAACACATTTAAAACAAGTGTGAATGCAATTGTGTTGTCATTCCATGTACAACTGCTACATGGTTGGAGAAACTCACCTGGGCATGGCCAGCTGCCTCCTGACTTTCCTCATTTCTCCCCTCCACTGCTGAATCCTCTGGCTGCTCAGATCTGCGCTGAGCATGTTCAGTTGAACTTCAGGTTCAAAGGGTGACACCAGCAGCATGCTCAGAGAGTCACCCTCATATGGCACTTCAATGACATCATAGTCCACCCCATCAGGAGTTACGAATTCGCCTGTTGGTTAAAGGGAGAAGGAGAATTCTCTAAGTACACAGATGTGTCATCTTTGGAACAATGTGTCCAACCAAGAGGAATGTGTGCAATGTGACAGGCTACCGTAATTGTAGTAGTTTGTGAGCCTCATCATGTGCACGGGGACAGTACTGCCATTTGCGCAGTGGAACATCCTCTCCTGTGTCAGTGTGGGGTCAAAGGGAACTTTCCAGAGGCCCTGGAAGTGGAGAGCATTCAGGAGGACAAGGCGGGTCTCTTCACTCAGAGATCCAGATTCCAAGAACTTAGAGATGGCACCTAGAAAATGAATGCACAGACACAAAATAAATCACAGGAGATGGAGGAAAAGACAGTCACCCCCTAAAGACGAAGTGGTTGCAGATGTTAGCTGTTGGCTGGGTGGTGTGGGTACCTGCTGTGTGGTCTGACACCCATGAGTTGATGATGTTGACCGCCTGGTCCGGCTTAGTAAAGTCCACCTGATGAGGGTGGGTCTGGAAGGCCTTGGTCAGGCCCCGTCTGTATCCCTTCTCCAGACTCATCTTCCTCTCCACCATCACACCGCTGGCTATCTCCACCCCTTCCTCACTAGAAAGATCCCGATGCAAGAGACGCTGCTGCCGGGACATCCCTCGCTCTGCAGGACAGGGGAGACAAGTATTTGTTTTACGCTTACACCAATAATACACCAAAATTATAGATCTATTTGTCCATTTGTTCAGTAGTCCCTCACACATCAGCATATATTGGAGGGAGGAATTCTTAAGTATTCATAAACTTCTGACTTCTTTTCATCTATCTATTAATTCTTTATTAGCAGTTTAGAGTAGGTACAGTACAGTATATTAATTCATTTAAGTTTTATTCTCTAAAACAATTACCTTGCAAAGAAAAACCCATAGCAGTCGTCAGGGCCTTGCGGGTGTTACCGGCAGCACCAAGCTGTGCCATGGACAGGACGGAGGCTGCACCGTAAGGGGAAAAGGCCAGATTCTGGTCCGCAAAGCCCTGGCTAAGCTGGAAGAAGACCTTCAGGCCAAAGTCAGTCTGTTTATCCTGTAGAGAGCCCAGCCCTACTCTGCTCAGGGTCAGCAACAGGAATATGTAAGCACAAAACATCCTGGGAAAGAAAGAAAGAAAAAGGGTAAAGGGTTCGGTTTACAGCAGGTACACTTGATTTTATCACCTAAACGTGAAAGTAAACATCGGCATCTCAAACAACTTGCACACGTCACTAGGCCAGTAACACTCACTCTGACTCCTCTCCACACATATTTGTAAAATGCATCAATCATGTGAGTGTAAATAGTAGCCTTTGACCTAGAGGTAGAGCAGACAATCAGGACAAAATGCTGCCCTATGTATTTATATGAGATGAACAAACTGCCCATTTCAAACAGAAGAGAGTCTGTGGGTGAACACTGGATCCCACAATTTTTACTGCTCCTGTTTCTTATTAGAGAGGGAGAGTCCGTTTGCTGGGTTATGCAACACTGCACTGCAAAGTAGTTGAATCAACTCTCAGATGTTTCCAATAAAAAGGAAGTGTGTGAATGTTTTAGCTTCCAGGAAACTGTCTGGGTTTACTGGTCATAGATGTAGTGATACGGGAAATGATTCCACTGTCTAAGATACTTTTTCATTTTTAAGCGTGGAATTAATCCTTTGAAAAAAATGGCATGAAAATATTCAGTGACGTTATACTGTATTACAGTGTGTGTGGTGTGTGGGACAGCAGACAGAAGAATAATATAAATAACAGCAGTTACATTGGTTTTCCACTGCAAACATCAATAGTATCCAGTAAATGAGAGGGAAGGGCACTAGCATCATGGGACTGGACTAACACTGTGAACCCAGCCTCTATTTGCACAACTACATGCTCTGACCTTTGACCAAACATAGATTCACAGCCAGCGAGTTTGATTTCCCACTAGTGCATTAGTCTAAGATTTTTACAGTTGAAGTATTATGACATAACTTATCTAATCTTTAATTTAATAAGAGGTATAACAGCTAATGCAACACTCCCACATTTAAACTGTGTGTTTTGGTCTTGCCTCCTTCACATCACTGCAACTATAAAAACACTCTTGCCAGGATAAACAAATGCATATGCCACAATTAATTAATTTTGAACACTTACATGTCTTCTGTTGTAAATCATATCAGATTGCATGTTTTGTAAATAAAATCTGAATGATTTTAGTAACTAGGTACCATAATATCTCGAAACTGACTTAATGTACTATAATATACTGTCCACCACTGTTGTCATTCAATCTAGTGTAAAATGAATTCAAATATATAAAAAGGTGTATAATAAACACTACACTCCAGATCTTCTGCTTATGCTGCTTAAAGTTTGCAATTTCAGTCATTTTCATATCATGTAAGCTGTTTTGTCATTATTGCTCCGAATGGAAGTCTGGCATGATTATTTCCTGTGGTTTTGCATGATTCTGTTAATACATCCAATAATGAAAACACTCTGGCAGCTTTTAATTCTCTAGATGTTTAGTCCAGTGATAATTCTTACCTTGCAGTTGAAGTGTGTAAGAGGTAGTGTAGCACGTCTCTGTTGTTTCAGCTTGAGTCTCTCTCTGTGCTGCTGCTGCTGCTGCTGCTCAAGTCTGAAAAACTGAATGAAGTATAGGTCTTTATATAATAGAGAGGGGTAGGAAACCCCGCCCGCACTCACACACAGTATTACACACAGTGATGTCATCCGGCACTGTCTGGAAGAACTTTTTCACACACACACAAAAAACACACTCCCTCTCACTCTCCTCTAAGTCAGTCTGTCTCTTTTGCCCAAAGCATGACAAAGCATACTTAGCTATTTTCCTGTCTCATCCAGACACACACATCACTCTGGCATGTGCGTGTGGACAGCAGAGACGAGGGAACTCTCATGTTTCTTCTTCACTGATCCCTCTGGGTCTGTGATAGATGTAGCATGTTGTCATCAGCTGGCGGTCATCCCGGTCCTGCACTGTCACACTGTGTGTTTCCCCCTGAGTGAACATCCACAGGGCTGTGGGGTAAAAGGGTCTAACATTTTTGCTATGCATCATTTGGTCAGGAATGAAAGTGTTTTGTGATCTTCATCTATAGGGAATACGATTTTGAGAATCTGCCATCACATTTTCTAAGGGAATTTTCAGATGAGGAGTATTTGGGACTGTGATGACCTCTTTGACTTTCCTTTCAATCTCCAAATCAGGCCAAAATCTAATTTGATCTATGTTATAATATGAGATATTTACAGCACCAACTGGAAAAAATGTGACTCTTTTAACGTTAACGTCCATTTTTACACAAATATAATGTTGAAATTTACTGAGCACTATATGTGGTCTCTGCTGGAGCTAATTGCAAGTTTACACTGGCTTACTTCCAAGAGGATAAGCTTGTTTAAATTAAATTGTATTCTCCTGATCATTCGCAAGCCTGTATCTTATTTTAACTATTGGGGCTTTATTATTGGCCATTTTTTTAGACAGTCACCCTAAACTCTCCCTTTGGTCATTGACACATCAAAATACCAAATATGGTTATAGCCTCTAACATTCCTTATCCCAGTACTCACCAATGTTCTGGGAGAAAGTGCAGAGAATGGGATTCAAAACGTTTTTTCCAAGTCTGGAATCTGGAATGAGGCCTCTGACAGTTAAGAAATAAGAACTTCCTGCATTAAAAAGATCTAATATATCCAGACAGCAAATACTAAGCAACTAGGAGAGGAAATAAAGGGGTTCGTGTCTATCCAGAGTGCCACAAACAAAAACAAGAAAAACCCAATACTAGATTTATATAGAAGAATTACAAAAAATTTAACAAAATCACTAATAATAATTACAAAACAGTTGCCTAATATGTAAATAATTCCAATCTCATTAGTTCACACTTTATAAGAAGAATTTACTCATTTTAAATAATACAAAAATAGAAAATCATTATGTGGTGTTCAAAGTTTATATTGTGGATAAATGCCTGTGAAATACTTTGGTTTATAACAAAACTACTGCAGGTCAGAGGACACAAGCTGAATACACGATCTTAGTAAATAACATGAACCATTGTTTTATTGCTTCATGCTGTACAACCCAGGTTACAATTGAGATGTCAGGATAGGTCTGCTCTGATGTCTGTAACAGTTCTGTAAAGCACTTGAGTGGTCATCAAGCCTAGAAAAGCATTATATAAATACAGACCATTTACCATTTACCATTTCATTGTCTTCAGTATTTCAATGGTGTTTATGTCAGTTGGGTCTCTGAGAAACATTTATTGGCTCATTTACAATGTCATATATTGTACTTTCTGTTACTCCAATGGTATTAGTTCTGTTTTACTGGCTATGTTTTAGTGCTGTTGCACTTAAATTGCCTTGTTAAATCACACATACAGTTACTGTCACGCTTAAGAAGCTTCAGATGTGAGAGCATGAAGTAACATATTGAAACGCCAACAGGTTTTTCCTGGGAATTACTCAACTCCTTGTTACGACTGACAACAAGTGTTTGTTGTTACATTTCCAAAAATATCCTTATGTGTGTACCCCACAATCCCTGAAGATTTGGTGTGTTCCATATACAGCTGTGAATGGAAATTTGGTTTGTACCACCCACTGATTTCCCTGTGTGGGTTACAGAAACACATGGGACTCATCTGTTGCCGAGACAGCACAAAACAACACACACAGAGGCTTGACCACTTTTGGCTGCTGCTTTATCAAAAACTTTTAGCAGGTACACTTTCTGTTACATTATTACAGAATATCTATGGTCTTTGGTGGCCTGGTTCGGTTTGGCTAGTTCTTCCTTCCTGCTGAGAACCACGTGACAATGGCAGTGAACAGAAACTGGTGTTATGGCGAGTTAACATGGAATCACAACAGCCCGACAGATGAGAAATAATTTATAATGAAAACCTCATGTTTGCATGAAAAAAGGAACACACTCTTTAATTTCACATGTCCATACACAGTCCAGGCCAGCAATATCTTACCCATGTCTTATATTGCTCAAGTTTAACTGTCTATAGGCTTTCTACATTTCTACTGTGCAACTACTTCAAATTTACCAATGCTTTATCGATCTGTTATAAACCATCACTGAGAATTTTTGTTGACAAGGTTGTGGAACATTTCTCTGGCTCACCTTGCATCTTGGCCAGGTGCTTTTGAATGAGAGTAACAGACACTGATGGCCTCACCACAGTCCAGATGACAAACTATACACAACCTCCTCTGCAAGTGTTTACTCCCTGTCCACATCAGTTCATGAGGACAAAGCAACAAGGAGCCTCACTCCTTCAGTCCTTCAGACATCGGTGTTTGAAGTCTTTGTTGTATTTAGATTGATAGTAGAGGATGGAGCTCTTAAAAGCGGTAAGTAGAATTACTCTTGGGCTGACTTCCCTCTTTGGTTTGTTGCAGTGAGGCAGCCTGTAAAGCTATTCACTGGCCTCAGCCCACTTTAGTTCAGTCTAGGTCTGTTGTATTTTTGTTTTCATCATATTCTAAAGTTGGTTATAACTTTTCTTACTTTAACATTCACTCAGTTCACTTCTAAACACATACTGTTTAGTGATATTGTAAAAAATGGTTATTTGAATTAATTAATCATGTAAAGTGTTTGCCCCCTCATTTAACAAAAATATTATTGGAGGTTTCTTCCTATTTAAAAGTATTTTTTTCTCTCCACTGTGTGTTTGATCATTGTGGGTTGTTTCTCTCAGTTTCTTTTAATTTCTTTTTTTTAGCAAAATCGTTTTTGATTTCATTTTTGTAACTTTCATTTTCTTTATGGGTAAATTATTTATTGGAACTGAAATTAATACAACTGTTGGGAAAATCTTTCCACTCTCCAGGCTGATGAAATGTACTCAACAGAATGAATAATGCTACACGGCATACAAATCAGACTGGGTCATAATATTATTCAGCAGCTTATCAATAGCGAGTGTGTCACTTTGTCGAATTCTTCCTGTGTGAGATAATACATTTACTGGTCAGAGCAGCAACAGCAGACCCCCCACTTCCTATTTTTCTGTAGCAAGACTTTCCATGGTGATGATGCGGCTCAGTTGATGATAGCTGTACTGCAGTAAATATAATGTTGACATCAATCCTTATCTTTAAGCAGCACATCATTTCCTCACCAGTTTTTGAACACTTTGAGATGAGAAATAACCATCATCTACTGTACAGGGCTCAGAAGCTACCAGATTTTTTCTTTTTATTAAAAATATAAGTGTTGAATGTAGTCTTAAAGGTTATGTAGTTCATGATTATACCATTTTAATCAATCTGTTGAATTGTATGTCGAATGTAGTTTGAACACATTACTGATGCAAATGGTAATGAACTTCCAGTTCACGCCAAACATTTTTCATTAAGAAGCTTGGAGGGATTACTGCAAATTTGCAAAATACAAGCAAAATTAGCAGTAACATAACTAGTCTACTCTATCCAGCCACATTTATAGCCAAGCTCGTGTGGCTGCTAACTTGACTCTAAACAGTTTCTCAGTAGAAGAGATGTATTGGAATCCTTAACTCCTCTAATGATGGACTGTAGATCACTTTTTGTACTGGATACTACAGCAAAACTGGATTATGTGATAACCAACCCTTATCAAGATATCAGAGGAAAACTGCACAATGTGGATATGGTGAATTCGGTTGAATCTGACAAATTTTTCCAACACAGTTCAGAATAAATAAGATAACCTCTCTGCGTCTCTGCTGGGGAGACGGGAAGGGTGAACGTTTCTGCCCCTTGATTCATTTCCTGTTTGCGATCCTAAAAGGCATCTGCTGTTGTCTGATAAAACATGATATGACATGTCCCTGTTTTGAACAAATGTTATATGTCTCATAGTGAAGTGTTTTTCCTGTGTTCTCCCTGTGTCCCCTCCTCCCAAGTTTGTTCTGTGATGTGTGTGAGTGTGGTGTTGGGGTGGCGGCGATGAGCTGCAGGGGGAGAATTTGTTGAGTGGAAAATGGCTTCTGAAGCTCCTCTACTCACCTTAGCATGGTGTCCCATCTTTAGTAATTGGCGTTAGATACTCGAGGGCTGAGAAAGTCAGCAACAATCTGACAGATCTGACAGATATGCAAGACTGAAGCATAAAATAATAATAGTAACAAATAAAATTTTATTTGCATAGCCCAAATTGACAAAACACTTTTTGCCTCAGAGGGCTTTACAATCTGTACAGGGAGTGACACCCTCTGTCCTTAGACCCTCGGATCGAGTGAGGAGTTTTGCAGGTTTGGAAGTTTCGCAGGTTTGTAAATGATGTGACTCCTGTGACCCCTCAGATCAATTCGATGCATTCATTTTTCAATGTGCTTAAATGGCTGTGGCTCAGGAGCTAAAGCGACTAACTAGAAGGACGGTGGTTTGATCCCCGGCTACTCCAGTTCGCATGCCAAAGTGTCCTTGAGCAGGATGCTAAACCTCAAATTGCCCTGTCAAATACAGTGTATATTAGCTCTGTACGAATGAGTGTTAATGAATGAATTTGGTTTGTAGTGTTAATTGACTTGAAACTAAATTTCATTTACCATTTACTTTAGGCTGATTATTACGGTTGGTGCACATGTAGTCAAATGCATCCATGAACTTATAATTAATTAGAAAGGATAGTTCATAAAACTGAATAGTCATGCAATGCAGCTTTAGGTGTCAGTATGGTATAAATACCAGAGTTGGTCAACTATGGAAGGATGAGGATGCTGAACAGATGAAGTTTCAGGCTGGAGTCAGATTTGTTTTGAATCTAAAACCTGGAAGAGTGACGGGTAACATCAACCACCGAGTGGTGGCAACAACTTTGCAACTTTTCAAAAATATTCCTTCCCCCAGCGGGAGGTTTCAGCAGCTAGAGCAGAGTTTTCTACAGCATGCTTTTGCAGAGCAGCTTTCTCTGCCACCTGCTCATTCATTGCTGCATTCTCAGCAGCCACCGTCTTTAGTGCAACCTTTTCTGTTGCCTGCTCTTTCAGTGCAGTGTGCTCAGCAACCAGCTGCTCTATCATTGAAGAGATTTCTTTAGCCAAAGCAGCATTTTCTTTAGCCAGAGCATCATACTCAACACCCAGATGCTTTTTCAGACCAATGTTAACTGCAGCCAGTGCAGCATTCCAGCCTGCTTTCTGAGTGCAGAATTTTCAGTCACCTTCTCCCTCTTCCTCTTTGAGTCCAACAAGGCTTGGCGGAGGGCCTGCAGCATTTTGGTGGTACTGCACCCGTTTCCTTGGGCAGCATCATCAAACTGCACTTTGCCAAGTGACTGAAAGACACAAATATACATATAACAGGTAAAAACCTTGTCCCATCCTAACTTCAGATATATTCAAAGACACAGAGTTGAATTATTTTTTGTCATTTACACATGTCTGCTTTTAAAATCTGTAAAACTACTGTAAAGTAAGATGAAGAAATAAAACAAAACTTACTTCGTCTCTCTTCTCATCAGGCAAACAAATCCGATAAGGGGCAGGCAGGTATCCGAAGTCCAAGAAGGCAAAATAGGGTCAGAACAAGAAGGCAAAAGTGTAAATACTGGAGTGCTTGGCAAAATACAACACAAGCCAATCTGGCAGGGAAGTGAAAATGACTCATAACTCACTGTACAGTGTGTATATAGTGTCGTCTTATTATAACGTACAACAGCAACAACAATGGCCCATGGAAAATCCCACAGTAAATTTTGAATGATTATTTTATACTTAGTTATTAATTCTCTAATATTAAGAAATGTTGAATGATAATCCTTAAATGTAGAAATAAACTTAACGGAAGTTTGCTCTGTGATGTGCTGATCTGCTCAGTTGCATTTATAAAACAGGTCAAGCTATTCCTGCCCTCGCTCCTCTCTGTGCAATTCATGACATATTGATTGGTTAGTGACCATCAGTTATACATTATTTTCATGATGCATTATGGGAAACAATGAGAGCACTATATAGAGTATAAAAACATCACTAAATATACTATACTACATAATGTAATATATAATGATGAGTGAGTGATTTGGGATACAGCTGTGCCCAGGACTTCTTTGCCGGTGTCGCCTGCATTACCACCACCTACTGTGCCTGCTCTATCCCCACTACAATCATCTCCATCCCTCCCTCTGCTCATCTGCCTGCCTGCCCCCTGCCTCAACTACCACCATTCCCCATGCTAACCAGTCACCTTTTCGAATCCTGTATCTGCCTCTGGATTCAGTTAAACGAAAACCTTGACATAAAGTCTTCGTTATTTATAAAACACCCATAATCCATAACATCCATAACAACTCAAGCAATGTTCAGCAAACTGTAAAAAACATCATTATTTCCAGAAGGATAGAGAATATTATTCTTATTAATTTATTTGTTTTTATCATTGTAAGATTTCTATAGTTGTGTTCAGACCAACTGTAAGGTTGCTGCACTGTTTTGGTGCCACTGCTTTAGATTATTTAGATATACCTAATGAAATAGACACATTTCAAGCATACAATAGAAACAACTCTGTTACTGACTGTTACATAATCTTTTCATGCCATCGGGCAAATCCATGCTGGAAAAGTTCAGTGTGTTTGAAGTAGGAGTTAAAAGGGACATTGAATGGAAAACTGTTTAGCCTGTGGTTACCTGCATGTGGTTAGGGTGAGTAAGTGGGTGAGGTCTGGTGAGCCAGACTGAATGTACAGACACCATTCATGAATAGACTTGAATTAATCAAAAGCATTGACTTACACGGTTACATAACCTGACCAGTTCTGCTGACCCACCATGAACCAAAACACACAAACAGTCTGGAGTGCGGGAAATACATATCTGCAGATAAGCCCTGCAGTGATTTCACAGATAACGCACGCTAGACTTTTGGCATCAGGGAACCGGTCTGGACTTGGCCAAACCCTAGCCTGGATCCACCCAGTGTGTTTTACGTGGAAGTCCTGGTGAGTTTATTAAACAGAAAAATTTCAGTCGCATATATTACACAGATATTATTGTTTCTTTATCTCTGTTTGAAAGCACAATGATGTCCAGGGACTATTTAAGCTGCTCTGATTATTTAGATGATGAACAATAAAAATGCATTGAAGGAAGTTTTACTTCTGAGTTTCTAAGTTTAGTCCTATCAAGTATTCGAGGAACATGACAGCAACAGTTTAAGAAGTTAAGAACAAACCCTTAAGATCAACCTGCAGAGCCCATGACATTCCCATCAGCCTAAGCTATACTTTTGTCGGCTGATCATTTGTAAAAGCTAACATACCTGGCTAATACAACCATCAAGCATGATGTATTGTTAGCAAGAAAGCATTTTTATTTTGCATTCATCTCAAAATTTGTCCAGTTGCCTTGCTGTAGACTCTTAAGCTTTGATCATACCTCAGTACTGACACAGACAGTTGCAGCAGACATGCAAACACATTTATTCATAGAGATATATCCCAATTGGGGGTCTGCATTTTCAAGACACAGTTTACCCATGTGTATCAAACAACACAATGGGGCTAGTATAAAGTACGAGTAATATAGTTCATAGAATAAAAAAGCATAGAAACCACTTTTAAAATAACCTACACAATTTTTGTTAGGTTTTTGTTAAAACCATTACATATACTTAAGTGGGATATTCATGAAGTATGTATGTCAGTGGAATCTGCAGTGTATAATGTGTGTGTGTGTGTGTGTGTTTGCATGTGTAAATGATCAGAGTGTATGATTACAAATTAAAACAAATTACAAAGACATGAACTTAATGCAAACTAAAACAATTTTCCCCGCATTTATGTATAGTAAAGTTTTTCCATATCATTTGCACTTAGCAGGTCTGACTTATCCCTACACCACCCCTTCTTACTATACCTGCAGCTGAAAGTGACTCACTGTCTCTTTTGAGGGCCTGAGTCAGTGTTTGTTGTTACAGTTGTCCACCCTCATCTCTAAGAACCTTGATAAGAATTATTGATGCTCATCTGTTTCTTGTTAGAGACACAAATCTGTGTTTGAACACGACAAAACAAATAGATTCAAGATGGCAGTGTGGAATCTGGTACCCTTTGACCCAGTGGGTTGAAACCATAGCAACCACACACACTTAGTGAGAACATTTTGAGGCCTGTGTCACATAGGGAGATTAAATGGTTAGCCAGATCATTTGGGGCTTTAAAAGACAGTTTTAACCAGACAGTATTATATGAAACAAACATGTTTCAAGAAAGTAAAAGTCTCTTCCAGTCAGGTCTGTGCAGTTGTACTCGAAAAATGATAGCAACAGAAACAGTGAATGAATATGAAACTCTCCTGTTGTGTAATATCATCATATCTATCTCTTTTGGTGGGACTTGGACATGAAATGCTTTAATTATTAAGAAAATAAGGTTGACCAATGCTCTGTAAAAGTGTATGTGTGTATGTGTGTGTGTGTGTGTGTGTGATGGTGGGGTGGAGGAAGAGACGAAAAGGGAAAACTTCTTCTACTAGACTGACTGGGTCAAACAACATTATAGAATCTGAACTACAGAACTTTAATTTCGAAGAGTTGTGAACCTCGTTCTGAAGATTGTGTCGGACCTCTAAATAGCTGAAAGTTCAGTGAATCGTTCATGCTTATATACAAGCCACACGGTAACACAGTACAGTAAAACAGCAAATTCAGCTCATTTTGTGAAAAACATTGACTATCTTAATGCAGAAAAAACAATTAGGATGAACTCAAGGTTTTCCAATTTCACTTTGCACAATAGACAATATATAAAAAGCTTAAAAATGATAAAATTGTCATATCCAGTGCTGCATGCAGTCAACTTGCAGTCACAAACTATGGAAAACTCAAAAGCTAATAGAGCCAGATGGTGATAGTACTGATACACTCGTACATTTAACTGAACCCACACTGAACTTTACTTACTTGACTATATTCAAAGAATAGGCCTGAACTTTAACACTCATTGACATAATGCATCCCTAGCCCCTCTCTAAAAGGTAATACCTATGCTCACTTAAATTACATTTGTGTACTTTACTTATTTCTCACTATCCTGTTCATTGAACTCATGTCATGTCAGTTCTATACTCGTTTTGCCCACAGACTGTATAGAAAGAGGTTTTGCCTGAAAGGAGTATAAAACTAAGCTCATGTGAGTAAAGTGAACTTGTGTTCCTGAAGTAAACTGGAGTGAACGCAGCGCGTGGCTTTGCACATGCGCAGTAGAGCAGGACTTTCCAGCCACTGCGGGGACTGAAACTTTTGGAAGAAGAAGCAAGCTTTTTGAGTCTCTAGGTAAGTTATCCAATGTCACTGAGTATTTACATTTGTCAGCTTTGATTTCATTATTCACAACTGAACTTTAGCAGGGCATTTTTCTGTGCATTGTGATCGCTAAATCTCCTGGCGGGCTAATGCGAATGTTAGCTAACGTTAGCCAGGTTAGCTAGCTAAAACGGCCATGCTGAGAGCCTGTGACGTTAGCTACATGCACGAATTTAGTGGCAACATCATATTAGCATCTAGCATTACACATTCAAATCACACGTGCGTGTGTGTACGCGCGTTTAGAGCAGAATTAGAAATAGTAACTGCAATCTCAGAGAGCAATGTCATTCTGAAACACACTCAGAAAGATGGTTTGCTATGGACTTCGTCAAGAAGAGCCTCTTACATGGTAAAAGAATTTAAAATTGTGGAACCTGTTGAGTTTGTTACAGATGAACACAAGCAGTCGGTTGTCTACATATCTGTCCTTAAAATGCTCCAGACTTTGTTAAACAAACAAGCATGTGAATCAGCTGATTATCCAGACCTTCTCATTGAAACGAAAAGAAACCGTGGAAGACCAGCCTTCTGTGAAACTGATGTTGGAACGCTGGCCAGCTCTTTTCAGAAAACAACAGGTAAGCAAACAAGTATATTAAATAAATACATAATAAACATCCACCAAGATATTGTGGCAATTTCTTAACCTGGTACGAAATATTCTGTTTGTGTTCTGTTTTGTCTTTGAAGGTTTTTTCAGAATTCACAAGAGTAGCAAGCAAAGATCTTGAGCAAGACTTTTTTGAGTCCTTGGACCGCCATACCCCACGATTCCTTGAGATCTTCAAACCTAAAAAGGGTAATGTTGGCAGGACACTTGCAGAGATTGTTGCACATGTTGATACAAGGGCAAGCATTTCTTCTTATTACTACTGCGTAAAAGCAGGAAAATGTGCACACACACACACACGCACACACACACACACACTCACACACCTCCTCCTTTTCCAACCCCATCTGACTTTTGTCTTTATGATAGGCAAAGCTAACCAGCTAAACAGCCTCATGATTATTGTACAGACGGTATGTAAGTTTCGCTCTTTTTCTCCCCCACTGGTAGACCAATGATGTCATAGCCAAGTGGACTGCTGTCCTGCGATGCCTGAAGGCTGAAATGGTAAATGGTCTGTATTTATTAAGCAGTTTTCTAGTCTTGATGAACACTCAAAGTGCTTTTCAAGCTGTCTAACACACCGTGGTTTTACATTCTAACAGGATCCAGCTTATGTTACAACTGAACCTGAACATTAAAAAAAGACTAAAGTTCCTTACAGTTCCTGTCTTTATATGTGAGGCCACAACACACAATGATTAATTCCTCACAGTACTATGACAAACCGGCCCCTTCAACCTCAATCAGCTTTCCACTGCTGCATTTCCCATCATGCCCTGTAAAATAGAGGAGGTTCTGTCCTCCGGGGCTCTCAGTACTAGTCAAGCCATGACCCTGAGCACATTCTTCCATTAGCTTCACAGTTGGACTCCAAGAAACCTGCAAACTTCTCGTAAAGTGAGTTGAATGTTGAAAGCAACATTAACAGAGAGAGAGAAAGGGGATTATATCTAATAAATGGTGCTGAGTTCCTGTTTAGCCATCATTCTGGTTATAGAGTATGTGTTAACATAGCCCAGCCCATACCACCCTTACTCAACTGCACAGGCAGTTGTGGAAAAAGTGAGTTGACTGATGTTCGAAGGGTCCTTGTATTATAAGTATTAGTCATTTTTCCCATGCAGTACTTTTGTTGAGGAGCACCCCTCTGTGACACATGCTTCTGACTTTTCACCACTTCCTCCCCCTCTGAGCAGCACATTGAAAAGGAAAAGAAAACATGTGAAAAAAGTATGTGCAGCAGCGAAACCCATTTTCATATCTGCAGCATTCACCTGGTCTACCAAAGAAAAATTTCTCAATACTTGAAAATTAAACTTGACAAGACCGAACTACTTTTCATTCCAGGGAAAGTCGCTCCCACCCATGACCAGACCACACTGATCACTCCTGGGTGTGCCACTCGACAGCCAACTCTCCCTTCCCGCCAACATTATTGCAAAAACCCACTCGTGTAGATACATGCTGCACAACATCCGGAGAATACGTCCCCTTCTCACTCAGAAGGCGGCACAGGTTCTGGTCCAGGCTCTGGTCATCTCACGCCTAGACTACTGCAGCTCCCTCCATGCTGGTCTACACACTACTGCTATCCGACCGCAGCAGCTCATCCAGAGTGCAGCAGCTTGGTCTTCAACTTACCCAAATTCCCTCACACTACTCCGTTCCCTTCACAGTTTACCAGTGGCTGGCCGCATCCGTTTCAAAACACTAGTACTTGCGTACCGTGCTGTGAACGGATCGGGTTCAGTCTACATCCAGGAAATGGTCAAGCCATACTCCCCAGCCTGTCCACTCCGCTCTGCATCTGCCAATCGGCTTACTGCTCCCTCACTGCGAGCAAACCACCAAACAAAATCACAACTTTTTGCTGTCCTGGCTCCTAAATGGTGGAACGAGCTCCCCATTGACACCAGGACAGCAGAAAGTCTTAATATCTTACACCGCAGACTAAAGACACATCTCTTCCGACTACACCTCGGTGAAAATGAGGTCTAAATAACCCCCCCAAAATAAGAAAAAAAGAAGGGATATATATATATATTTCGTTGCACTTTGGCACTTACATTCTAGCACTATATGTGTTTTTCCTTCACTCTCTGTATTACTTCATTTTATGTAGCTGCACGATGCATAATTAAGTCACAACAAGCCTGGACTGAAATTAGTGAAGCAATTTTAATGAATGTTTGACAGATTTATAGGTTTGTATCAATCTGAGTCACATTGTTCTTACATAAGGCTGTTTTAAATATCCGTTTTTTTGTTACATCACATGTAAAGAGGAGTGTTGGCGTCAATCTGCTTCGGTGAGAGGCTGTGGACAGGTTTTGTACCAGTCCTGTCAAGTTCTGCTTATATGATGACAGCCCTATGTTCAGCATGCCCAAAATTCAGTAGCCTTGATCAAAATATTTTGGCTACATGTGTATGGTGCTGGTCATGACTGTTTCATTCCGGTGTAGACATTGACAGTATTTATAGAAAATGAATGTAGTGTTCATTCCAAACAGAGAGTGTTCCATTAATAGAGACCGTATGTGGTTGGAATGCAGGAAGCTGTGGCCTGGTGTTTAGGCTGACTCGTAACAGGAAGTAACTCAGGCCATCAGATTGAAAGTTACACACTGGGGAAAATATGTCATTGTGTGTATGCGTGATGTGTGTGTTCTTCTTTGACACATGTTCTACGATAAACATATTCTGACAACTCTTATTGTGGTCACTGAAGGTCCTAATAAATACAACTTCAGTCTGCATGTGTGATGACAGACAGCCACTCTCAGATACAGATTCAAAGGTTCGAAGGTTTTATTTGTCATCTGCACAACAGATACAGCGTACATGTTGGCAATGAAAATCTTAAATCCCAGGCACCTCAAGCAACTCAGATGTGCATTTGTATAATAGCACAGAGAAAATTTGTTTGATTCTTCCAATATTCATTTCTTCGTGGAGGCCTTAGTGCGGACAACATCCACAACTAATGTCTCTAGAATATACAACTGTATTTTATAGTCTTCTTCAGAGTGTGGGGACTAGACTTTTGAATCAACACCTCTGTGACACAAAGCATCATGTGTGACAAAATTAGCTCCTCATCAACAGACTGAACTGGCTTTGACGTGAGAGATTGACGAACTCTTTGCATACTGCAATCCTCACGTGTCCTTCTGTGATGTTCTTTCCTAATATAAATCACAAGAAACATAAAAACATGACATTATCGCAGAGTAACTGGATGTTAATTATAAATATGTGTTCAAGGTCTGCAGGACTTCAACTGTGTATTTGACTGTGGTGTTAAACACAGATTATGCAAATACAGCAGTTCATCCGGATTAATATTCTTGTTGCTACTTAATTTTTTTTTACTGAGGACAATGAGACAATGAGGACGAGCAGACAGTATCTGCGACTGCTCAGGATTTTTGGGGGGTGATCATTTTAAGTAGTATCGACCGATACCAATTACAGGGTCTATAGCCCTGTTCACGCCTGATTAACATGATTAACACATGTCTTGGGTGATCCAAGTGACCAATTATGATATAATTTCTATTCCATGCTCTATATGCAAATAAACACTGAATAAAATTTAAATGTCAGGGCTTACAGACACTTGAAAGACACCACAGGAGTAGTATGGGTATTTTTTTACATTTGAAGAATGAGTCACAATTAACTTTGATTGTATGGATTAGTTGTAGACAGTGTTTCACAAACTTTACACATTTTGTCTTCACCCAGCATATATGCCTGAATTGTTGGAGGGCAGTTCTCTAGTGGGGTGATATGGTACTGTGAGGTCTTTAAGGTATGTTGGTTCTTGCAGGTGAGGAGGAGAATTTTAAATTCTATTTTTTTTTTTTAATTTTATTTATCGGCCGATTCAGAGCACCCTAAATTTATTTTAAGAAAACATACTACAAGCAATGGAATGTGTAGCAATCAGTAGGTCAGTCATATAGGAGTGAGTTTGTGTGGAAGGCCAGAGGGCAGAGCACACCAGGCCCATGTGGTAGACCAGGAAGAACTCAATAGCAATAGCATTCTCTGTCTGCCCTCCTTAATCTCCCCCTGGAATCCACTGGTCAGATCTCTGATGATCCTTCTTGTCATCAGCACTTGCTCTTTCATACTGTCTTTTGAGAATCTTGATTTCCCTTCTCAGCTGAAAGATCTCTCTCTCCCTCGTGTTTGGATGTTTTCCACATGCCCAACCGGTGTCTCCCCTCTCTGTGCCAATCTGTTCTCTGGCCATGCTGAAGATGATTGTTGTCAGTTTTTTTCTCTTGGTTGTTCCTGTAAGCAAAAAAAGTGTCTTTCACCAATTAATATAATACTTCAATGCACATCTACATTCTTCACCGTAGTTTCAGTTCGGTAAGAAATCTATACTCTATAATCTCGATCGAGTGCCACACGGCGCCGTGGCTTAGTTGGTTAAAGCGCCTGTCTAGTAAACAGGAGATCCTGGGTTCGAATCCCAGCGGTGCCTTTTGTACTGTCACCGAGTTCTTCTTCTACTCTCTGACTACGTCACACTATGTAGCTTTTACAATTCAACACTGACACTACTTCTTCTTTTTATTCTTCTTCTTCTATTCTGTCTGACAATATCATATGGATAATGAGAAATGACATACGGTAAGTATAAATAAATGTATAACTAACTGTCGAAATTAATAAATAAATGTCTTAATTTTATTTCCACATCTATTTATTTCTGTATTTCTGTGTCATATGCAAATGAGTAAGGGCGGTCCTAACTTCAGTCTCATGCAGGATTGGTCACAGGAGTGTGATGATCCAGTTCTGCTACTTCTGCCTTCAGTAGTTGCTGTTTGCAGTGTTGTGTCAGTTCACACTTGAAAACAACGAGTTAATTGTTCATCTTTTATTGAGATGATTTAGTAACAAACACACGATCATGTGTTGAGTTATTAATCCATGGGGTCTGATCATGTCTGCGTGAGAGTTAGTTACAGTGAGAGCAGCTCAGAGAGGAGGAGGAAACAGAAACTCCGGCTCGATACAAACCAACTGCAGCTTCAGCTCTGATCATGAAGCAGCTGATCACTGAGCAGCTTTGACCAGAGAAACTCTGTGTGTCACTGTTTCCACAGGTTAGGACCGCCCTTACTCATTTGCATATGATAGAAATAAATAAATGTGGAAATAAATGAATGTGGAAATAAAATTAAGACATTTATTTACCTATTTCCACATTTATTTAACCTTAAGTCATTGCTGGTCCTCTATACTGACCTTTTCTCGCTTTAACTAATAAAGTCATTAGTTATCAGACCTGATCAGTACATGAAGTAACTCAGTGTTTGATTCCAGAATTTACGAGACTCATTTAAACAAAATGAAAAATGTTGATCTCAGAACAACAGGAGTCAAAACGCTGCGAGCAGGGTTCGAACCTGCGCGGGAAGATCCCATTGGATTTCAAGTCCAACGCCTTAACCACTCGGCCATCGCAGCTTGATGCCTATTCAGCTGTGTTTCCGCCGTTTTTAAAAGTGGGGCTGTACATTTTAAAGTGGATGTCTTATAAACATCTTGCAGTGCATCAACATCCCTATGCATCAGTGTTGAATTGTCCCACAGCAACACGAATGAAGCACGGTGATTCACTTCGGCTGCTGCAATATGGTTAGATAGCAAAACAAACGGTGATAACCCCAGCAGGCCACAAGAGGGCAGCAGTCCCCCATTTGACCAGTGGCGGTGCACCAGTGATGGATGCACACGAATTACAGCCACGGGCACGTTCTCCATCCCATGTCTTTAATTCACATCTTCACTTGTGCAAACAATGTGAGAAGAGAAGGAGGGCCCGCACGCCAGGGGAGAGAAGCCACGGAAACATGCAGAGAAATGGGTCGTCGTATTTTAGAGCTATGTGGCAACTTAAGTTGGTTTGGAATTTTGTATTTTGCCATATGTGTACAGTCCAAAGAATAGGCTACTTAACAGCATCAGCACAATATTCTTTATCTAATGGTTGGAACAGTTTTCTTTGATACACAAGCTGCTGGAACCCTATTGCTTTTGTTCTGATTAAAGGTCCAGCCCTGAGATTTTGGCCCAGTAGTGAGCGGGTGTTGTGAAATCCGTCTTTCGCAGTGATAACTCAGGCGGTTTTAATCCACTTAGCATCCGGAGGCCTCTGGCGCCAGTCCACGACGTCCAAGTCCTGACGCCCTCATCTATGATGAGGCTGACGATTGCACAGTCATCAGAGACAGAAGGGTGCGTTGTGACAGTAGTCCGCCACAACCGTTCCCTGCAGGGCCCCCTGCTGCAGACAGCTTTGTCTTGCACACAGTCCCTGGGTCCTCACATACTAAGGTTGGTTGAACAGGTAGTCCAAGATCCTGCCTGTGGGGTGCTCCTCCACTCCAGTACGTCCCTCAGTCTGCACCTGGAGAAAGTTTTCTAGAAAGAGAATTCAATAATGTTGAAAAATATCTCTCTCCTTTTATCTGAGATTGGATCGGAGAATAGACTTGCAGAATCAGTTACCCGTTTTATCTCACTTCTAAAGACACATCATAATGATCATTACTATTATTATTATCATTAACATTATTGTTCTGATTGACGTGATGATAGATTGCAGGAATGAGTTGCAACTCTTACCTCACATGTGCACCTCAGCTGTTGTGGTAAGCAGGTGTGTGTGTTTTCACATTGTGTCTGCTGAGGTGCTGCTCCCACCTCTCTCTTACCGCTACAATATTCACTGTCTGTAAGTTGAAATGAATTCTGCAGGACTGTGTGTGTTCACCATAAGGAGCTGAACTTACCTGCCGGCAGACAAGATGGCACACCTCTGTGCAACAGCTAAATCAGTAGGTGCATGCACAACAGACATCCCTTGACAGGAAATTATTCAATCCAAGCAGCAGAAGTTGTTCTTCTGTGGTTTTCTCCCATGTGAAGTTTTTATTCTTTAAGAGTGCAAACTTTTAATTAATTAAAATTCTTTACAACAAACTTAACTTTAGACTGTCAACATACAAAGTCAACAAAGTGTTAAAAAAGAAGGATAGTCATGTATACTCATTTATATCAATGCCACTGTATATCTTGTTGGATCACCTGAAATACATGTTTAAAAAGTGGTGGGATGTATATTATTGTGCCCGTCTTCCTGTGGCTGAGGGGGTAGAGCGGTTGGCGGTTAGATCCCAGTCTTCCCCACCTGCATGCTAAAGATGCTGAACCTGAAAGAAAAAGTGTTGCCCAGAGATGCACTGTATGGGTGAATGGCAATAACTTGTACTGTAAAGTGCTTTGAGTGGTCATCAAAACTAGAAAAGCACTGTATAAATACAGACTATTTAGAATTTCTGACTATTGGTTGTGGACTCTGTGTATCAGTACAGTTTAGAAAGATTAAATGGTTTGTGAGTACTAGCTTAACAAGCTACCATGCTGCCTAATGATACAGGCATGCTAATGCTACTGATGTGCTGCAAATAATGGTGTATATTAAATATTTGCCACCTTATATCTTATCCCATGACAGGCGTCATTCTCTTTTTCCTTCCTTGCATCGCCTTTGCATGGAGGCAAGAGCTGCGCAGAATTTGCCCTCGGGGAGAATCCTCTTTGTCCATGTTAGGTCTGTGTTCCTTAGGGGTGGCACTGGAAAGGAACAGGTCTGCCTCCGAGAGATTAGCTTGGCGGGCTAGTGTCCTGTGAAGGATGCTTGCTGTGAAGCGAATACAGTGAGGGCTCGCCCAAGACATGCAGAGCAGACCTGTTGTGCGTCCTTACTTGAAATCTTTTTTCCACAGGTGCACAGGCGAGGGGCATCACCTTGCTCCGAGTTGGAAGGAAGCTTGGTTAAGTTAAGTTAATGTGCTAGCTTGCAAAATAAAACCGTACCTATGGTGAGAGCAGTAAGAAGCTTGCCTCTGAAGCAGTGAAGATGTGTTTGAAAGATGAGTGATGCTGCCACAGGCGTATTTAAGGTGCAGGACCCTGATGCAGACGTCACGACTGCCTTCCACTCAGAGCTGGCGTATTGGTACAAGCGCTTCTGTGACTTTGCAATCGTGAACAATTGAAACAAATGTAAAGACAGAAAATTCCTGATACAGAAGGGATTAAACGAGTGCAGTCTACCCTCTGCCAGCAATTGAAGCTGACACTTAACTATGTATGATGTGTGTGTGGTAAGATCAGGTCAAGTTGTGTTTTTTTGATCAGCTTGAATAATTTATGCCAGATAATGTTCCAGAACTGCTGATTGAGTCTCATTCTTTAAAATTCTTTTGCGCAGGTCATTTTACAGAGTAAACATTTATTTCAATAGGGTGATGATTTGTTGTATTACCTTGTCAAGCAGTGGCCTTCAGCCAAAAGTTCAAGCTAATTCAAACTTTTGGCACAGCTCTATATGTAGCATAGATGAATCTCAACACACCACATTGAACAACAATAGAGGATAATGCATGGCTCTTTTAAATTTGAAAAGTTCATAGTTACAACTGTGAGGCATACATTTAGGTAAAATCCACCCAAGAGATATGATATATAGTGTATTTTTATGTAGCGCTTTTCTAGTCTTGATGACCACTCAAAGTGCTTTATATTTCAAGTTTCTTGCCATTCACCTTCACACAGATAGGTTCATATAGTGCATCTATTTGCAGCACTTTCTCTATGACACAATACATATGCAAAAAATAATAATAATTATTATTATTTCGTGATAATTATCATAAGACCTTTTGCAATGAGTATACACCCCATATTGTGTCTACAGAAACATTACCTTATCAACCATAGAGTGATGGAAAGGGGAAAAAGTAATTACGCAACAGAAATGGTGGTGGGGGGGGGGTCATTCCCTGCTGCTAAAGCAATTAGATAATAGGTCTGGATCAGCAGTGTACAGCCAGCTCTGCACCATTAGAGATTAGCTTGAGAAAGCTGTTTTACTGCCTGCTGGATGACTTGTGTATGTATTTCATCTATGCACCAGTCTAACCCTATAGATCCTAAAGAAATACCTCTAAATTTAAGCAGACACATTTACACAAATTTGTGCTGTGTGAAAGGGTGAATGTGAGGTGAAGTCTAGTTGCTAAGACTAAATATGCACTATATGAATGTAATAACATTACCATAGATCCATCTCTATTGTTCATTTACATACAAAAATAGAAATTAACTGCCAGTTTTGAGATACATTCTGTAAACATGCTTATTTTATTGTTATATTTCATTTATTTTGTCACTAAATGCACCTTTCACTGGTAGCTGCTGTAATTTTGCCATGCTTCATTGTGTGATGACATTAAAGGCATTCTATTCTATTCTATATTTTATACCCCTCATCCATGTTACCCAGGTGACTAAGCCATGGTTGATCCCACCTAGACATGTGTGCCAGCAGCATTAGCTCACAAGTTACTCTTCCTTTTCCACAATCATCTCTTCCTGCAGCCTCCCATGTAATCCTTGTAGGCAGTGGTGGATCTAGCTTGTATGGCACCCTGGGGAAACTAATAACAACTACAACAGCAACCATGAATACCAAAAATGATCTATAATCTTAATAACCACAATTGTCAGAAATGAAGTATGAAGAATAGAAACAATTCTAGGGTTGGGCCTTGGGCATCATTATTGGGCACCATAATTAGCAAACTAATTTACTCTAGCATAATTCACTAATTCAGTCTCATGAAAAATGTTAACTATCATTTAAGACTCTGATTAATAATTTGTTTAAGAAAAACAATATCTGCTCCAACAAATGAAACTATATACCTGTCTGAGTGTGTGTACGTATATATAGTTATGAGCCAATTTTTGTTCAATACCATCATTGTGAGGACATTTTGACGTTATAAGGACATTTTGGCTGGTCCTCATATATTAAATTGGCTTTTTCAGGGTTAAGACTTGGTTTTAGGATTAGGGTTAGAATTAGGGTTAGGTTAGGGTTAGTCATTTAGTTTTGATGGTTCGGGTTAGGGTAAGGGGCTAGGGTAGGAATTATGTCAATGAGTGCCACTAAAACTATAGAGAGAAATGCATTTGAGTGTATGTAAGTGTGTGTGTGTGTGCACAAAGATGTCAAGAAAATGTGTGGTGATAATAGCCAACGACGATGTGGATGTGATGTAGGGGGACTAGTGCTGGCGATTCATAGTAAATAAAGAGTTTTGCGGCAGATAATGTGTTATTTAGAGGCTGTATTGTGGATGCCCCAATCACTTACTCTGTATGGATATATGCCAATCACGTGTGGATCTAAAAGCGTCCGAAAGACTCCAGGTTACTCCAAACCTTTATGGGTGAGTAGATCTACATACCATATGCTGGGAATAAGGTCCAGTTTGAAAAAAAACAAACTTCTCCTTTAATCTGTCCATAATTGCCTATGATTAACGATGTCTGCACCGTGGTATATGCTAAACCATCATATAGGATGAATGTGTCTTATCCTGAGTGTGTCAATATCTATAGATGTAGTATAATTATTTCCATGTACTTCATGTGAGTTAGAGCGGAACTGGGACTGTTGGATAGATAAGCTACTGATTGGAGGACTGTCCCACAGTTAGCTCACATGTAGCAACAGGGTGATGCTCATGTACATGTTTCTTTGTTGCAGAAAAATAAAGCCTGAACCCCTGTGATAACTCATGCACGCCTGGAAGTGTACTTTGTCTCCGCCTGTGCAACAAACTTACTCCTGATACAGTTTTCCCTGAACGTGTAACTGCATTCCAACTTTTTTACAGTGTGAGTCTGGTGAGGCGCTGTCTTTAGATTTTTGCTCAATCATTCCTGGCTTCTTAAATGTTCTTTTCAGTTTCTGTGATTGTATGTACACAGAACTGCAGTCTCATGCCCTTTTATGGGCATCGGCTGGGCATTTACCTACGCTAATTAGGAAAAACTGAGATGCGAACAATTCTGCAGTTTAAGAACGCATCATAAATCTGATGTAGAGTTTTTAAGAAAACGTCTTATGAACAAATTTAAGAAGATATTGGTGAATGAGGACCATTGTCCCTATGCAGGTACAAAAAAGGACCCCAGTATACAAATACTCAAATAGAAAAGGGACAAATTACAATATACCTCAGCCAAGTTAAAAGCGATCATTGTTTGAGATATGAGATATGTAGGGCTCTCCCTTGTTGCAAGCAGTAGGCTATTCTGCCATTCCATTTGGCACTACCCACTTGGTTAGGTTGCCTTTTTTCCCAGAAAGCTCTGAGCACAAACTCCTCCCAGTTGCAGATGTCACTCTGCTAGTTCCTACATCGCTAACTTCACAACAGTTGAGGAAATATGTTGAAAAATGGCTATAGATATATAGATAAGCTGTATAGATATGAGATGAGACGATTGTTCTACAGCAGTGTAGATGACGGTGAACAGTGTCTGCACTTTTAGGATAGACTGTATTGATTACGTAATGTGCAACCATGCAGTGCTGCTGCAGTGAGTCCTTAATTCTCTTAAAGCTGTTTGCCATTATGCTGAGACAGACACTGTAATGGAGAGAGAGACAGGGTGGGGGAGAAAGGGGGAGATGGACAGAATAAGATTAATTCAACAGGGGAGGAGCAACTGGCTGTGTGTGAGTGTGTGCGGTTCAGATATTACTCATGCTGTGGGGACCTAAATTTGTTGATGCATTCACATTACTTCCTTATTACTCTTCCTTATGGGGACAAAAAACATCCCCATAACGTATATAATTCGATTTTAGGAAGAAGACATTTTCTAAGGTTAGAGTCAGGTTTGTTTGGAAGTCATGGAGGCACGACAACAGTACGTTAATCACAAAAGACTGAAATTGCTGATCACTTTTGTTGAGTAGGTAAAGCCAAAAAATGATCAGAATTGCGCACTTTGCAATGGGTTGTGAAGCATTTAAATGCCATCTGATGTGTATTTGTTGATGACGACTTGACACTGTGCGGCAGCCACACATTCAGGGAAGAGTATGAGAAGTCATTGGCAGTTTGGTAGGAACAGTAATATATAAAACAAGAGCTACAAAACATACAATAAAACAAACGAGAACAAATTAAGGAAAGGCCAACAGACAACCTCGGGAAAGCCTTGAAAATGAAAGCCTTTTTAACCAACTTCCTCAGATACAAAGGGGACAATAAAGAATGTCTGATCAGGGCTTCTTTGTAAGTAATTTTGTGCATAAGAAACAAGACATTGTTTTAAATAGTGAGGAAAAAATGCATTTGAAAATATATTGAATAATATGTCGTATGTCTGAAGGGAGTGTGTGCGAAAAACCGTGGCAATCGGGGGTTGTCCCTACCTAGTGCTGCAGTGTTATACTGAAGTACCCCCCAAATAAATAAATAAAATAATAACATCAATAGAGTTTATCCGTATAAAAACCTGCTGAATTCATATTAATAAGTTAAGTTAAAACACAGCATTGAATCATAATCTGCGGAAAGAACTTCTCTCCTTTCTGCAGGATTGTGTTTGTGTGTGTGTGTGTGTTTCTGTTTCTGTAGCTATTGACACAAACTGACCATCACATTTATTTCGGTATTAATCGATGATGTTGGATCAAGAATTCAGATGGTTCAAGTCACTTTGATCCTGATGTCCTGGCTGTGCACAACACGTTACATCTTGTGATATGTGTAGCAGTTGAACCGGGTGCATGCAAAACAAAATTTCAATTTGTTTAAATACGTGTTTCACAACAAAGTGGACATATAAGCTTTAAAAAGACATTTATAAGTGACAATTTTTTTTTTTCCAGAGGCCCCCAAAATTTAGTTTTTTGAAAATGTTGAGGTTCAAGGGGGGTCTCAAGTGTCAGTCACCATATTTCACACCTAGTGCACAAAGAAAGATCAACTGAGTATACATCTGCAGAGTCTGTTAAATATAATACTGAGGGGATGAAGAATAATGAGAAAATAATAAAGAAATAAAGAAAAAATAATGCATGAAGCGATAGAGAATAACAACACTTAAAATTACTTTTTTCAAGACATGATCAATCTGTGGTTTAAATGTAAATTCAAAATCCAATTAAATATTTTATGTACTTTTTGAAGCAATCTTCCATCATTACAAGTCAAAACTAAGTAGTTGGATTTGCGGTTGAGATTCTACCTCACAACAAGAAGCATTGAATCACATCTTGTTCTATTGAACAGTAGTTTGCTGAGACTCTAAAAGACCCGCTGACATGGAATTTGCTTTCAGTGGAATCAACCCTTTAGAATTTAGTGACATTGTGGCTCTAATAACTGAATAGTCACAATGTTGTGTGTTGTGTCAAACAAATGAGTGAAAAAGAAGTCCCTGCACATAGTCATCTATTGGAGACCATCAGTGTACTGACTCTAATTTGGGGAGGCTTTATTGGCAGCGACACAAATGACAGGTGCCGTCTGATTTTATGCCTCATGAGGGGGAGACAAAATATTTGTCCTTCCCTACTCTTGTAACAGATCCCCTACAAATGTTTGACAGCTGTGTGTGTGTGTGTGTGTGTGTGTGTGTTTTAATGTACCCTGAGGAGAGGAGGGAGGTGGGACAGGTCAGAGTCAAGGCACTTAGGATGATTAAAATCTCTCTCTACTGCAATACCTCCTCCTTCTCCTTATGTCCCTTTTACTTTCCTCTTTACATTCCCTCTACTCTCCCCTCCCCCTCTACTTGTCATAGACTGCTGCAGTACACCAACCTTGTTAACCAAAGGCACGAGGAGAATAAGAATTCTCCTGTATTGCTCACATGAAAGAAACATATCAAGACTTCTTGTCTTGTAATTTAATGCTAAAGACAATAAGAATTCTTATTTCTTCACTGTGAATCTTGCTTTTTTGTCAAAAATGGATCAATGTACCTGAAGAATACAATTAGTTGTCGAGTTATTAGATACACCCACCTGAAATAAATGCAGTCTACTACAGTCCTGCAATACAGTTGCCTTCTTGTAGATTTATTTAACATTATGTAATGTTTAGTTTTCACAAAAATAGTTCCAGATAGCTATGGATCATTTTTGTGGTGTTCTTGTATTGTAATCGCTTGAGAAACAAAAATCTCTGCACTCTCAAACTTTGCTTTGTCAACTTTGTCGACTGCATTACAGTAAAATACCTTAGATTGTATTGCATTCTGGGTAATTGCTGTCATTTTACAGGAGATTTTAGGCTTGGTGTGGTACAATATGCCATGTCAATGATGCAGGATGGCTGAAAAAAGTGACATCATACAGACCACCACTCTGTAGCAAAGTTACCTAGCTTAAGTTTCTATCTCCTCCCAGACAGATCCATTATGCCTCCATGCCGGAAATAGCCAGTGGTTCGAGGCATATTGTTTTTGGGTTGTCCGTCCGTTCGTCCATCCCATTCTGAACGCAATATCTCAAGAATACCTTTAGGGAATTTCTACAAATTCAGTACAAATATTCACTTTGACTTAATGATGAACTGATTAGATTTGGTGGTAAAAGTACAAGGTTACTGTGATCTCAAAAAGCCTTGTGACTGTACTATCTATATATGGAACAAATCACATTTGCCACAAACATTCACTTGAACTTGGATTTTATTTTGCAGCTTGATGGAATGTCTTCAAATTTGGTACAAGCATTCACTTGGACTCAAAGATGAACTCATTTGATTTTTTGTGCTGGGGGGTCAAAGGTCAAGGTCACAGTGACCTCATGTCCCTGTGAATGTGATGTATTAGGACTGCACGTAGGAAATGTAATAACATCATCTAATTCAATTTACTTGGACTCACTAATTAACTGTGTAGATTTTGGTGGTCAAAGTCATGGTGGCCACTCTTGTATGTGATATCTCAGGACTGCTTGACTGCTTGATCAGCTGCTACTTGGACTAAAACATAAAGTGATAACATTTCAGTGGTCAAAGGTCACAGTAAGGTGGACACGTGATGGACAGAATTCACTGTTGATGTAGTTTACACCGTAGGAGTTCTCTGTAATCAGAAAAAGTTTGTAAATAAACGCACAACGAGAGGTGCAGCAAACGAGAAATGAGAAATTTCCTGACTATTCCATCCCATTGTCTCCTACAGTGGTGACCTTTACTTAGTCCATTTACTCTCACCCTCTGAGATCTACATCTTAAAAAATGTACAATCCAACTTACAATGTACATCAAGGTTAAAATAAGTAAGCTATTTCCAGGCTCAAACATGGGGCTGGGTGGTTTTTAAATGAGATGAAAAGTCTACAAACAAAAGCCTAGCATGTGTGTCAGGACCTTCTGGGTGATTGTGCAAAAAGTTGAGTAATGCAATCGGTACGTCCTGTACAACCATCCCAGCCCTATATGCAAACTGTATCGGGTCCAGATCCTCACCCACCCTTTCCAGCAGTTCCCTCTTGACCAGCCTTTCAAATGACTTAATAACCAATGATGTCAGTGTCATTTAGTTCCTTAGGTTTTTCTGTTTATAGCCACTGGAACAACAATGGACTCCTTCGATAACTTTTGTACCCTAATCAACTCCAGAGACATCCTAAATATATGGTAAATGGTAAGTGGTCTGTATCTATATAGCGTTTTTCTAGTCGTCATGACAACTCAAAGCACTTTACAGTCTAGCTTTACATTCACACAGTGCATCTATGTGCAGCATTTTTCTCTATGAGAACAGGCAATTTGGGGTTAAGTGCCTTGCCCAAGGACACTTCAGCATTCGGAATGGGGAAGACTGGGATGGAACCGCCAACCTTCTGGTTAGAGGATGCCCGGCTCTATCATGAATCAGTAACACACTGCTGGCACAGCCGTCAGGGGAAATTTGGGGTTCAATATCCTGCCCAAGAACAATTCGACATGCGGAATGGGGGACCATTCTGAGCCACAGCCGCAGATAAAAAAAACGAGATCAGTTAAAATTGGCCAACTTTAACCAAAAAACTCACAAAGAGGCTTTGCGAATACTGACTCCTTGAGCATACTTCCAGTCATGAGAAATCACAATACATGACTTCAGGTTGTAGTTGGGGATAGGTCTCTTAAAACAATTTTTTTTTACCTGACCAAAAGGTATTGCCTAAAATACCAAATATGTGACACTCAAAACCTGGTGGACACATTCTTATGAAATTCAGTAAACACGTTTTGGGGTATTTACCTAAATCTGAAGAGTGTTTAGCTTTGTATAATTTAGTATTTATCATGCAAATGTTACAAAAATCAAATATGGTGGACTTGTCCATGTGGTTCTTTTGCAGAGCACATTGAGCTGGACTGGTCAAATTTCAAGCCAATCAACCTCACAATGTTAGGGGTGTGACCTTCCCAAAATTAAATTTTTTATTCATAATTACAACACAACCATCTCACTGAAAGGTCAAATATTTCTTGGGAGCCTAAAGCGGAAAGATAGACATAGAGATAAACAAATGTCCTTATTACAATACACCTGCATAATTCTGCTCCCAAAAAACATGGGGGCCTCCATAGAGAGGGTCCCCTTGATGTAAATGTAAAGTATTTGAATATAAAGGGCCTTTTCTGGGGTAAAGAAAACTACAATTCATACAATTTAGATGAAATGAACTTGTGAAAACATCATGAGGATTATTCTACATTTAATATCTGACAATAGTTCCCTTTCACCTCAATCTTACACACTGGACCTTTAACGTTATAGTTTTAATTTTCAGCTATAAAAACAGTCAAGTTCAGGACGTTGTTGTAAAAATAAGTGGGTTGTATATTTTTATGGAGGAACATGTATGTACATATATGCATGAATCGTTTGGCATATAGGTAAGAGACAATCTTCTAAAACTTAAATCAAAACAGGAAGAAACAAGAAATATAAATTTGATATCTCTTTATTTGCGGACAGTATTTTCAATTCAAAGAAACATAAATAAACAAGCTATTTTTTTTAAAAAACATCTTGATTCTTGTTCTGATTTCTAAAAGTCAGATAAATGCTGCTGGGACAAGAACAGCTGCTCAAACACTGTTTTAATGTTGGTGACAATGTTGAACATTGACAGTAAAGGCTTGTGGTTCTTTTACAGTGTGCCTCTGACATAACGTGTGTGTGTGTTTCCCCCTCACACATCATGGTGTGTTATCAACAGAAAAGAGAAGTGCATTGATTTCACTGAGATGTGAAAACACTTGAGGATATGTGGTTGAAGTAAAAAAGTGACTTGACAGCTGCCTGCTGTAACCCCGCCCCTGCAGCCGCAGTCAGACCAGTCCAACTGGAACGGACCGATTCTGTTTGACAGCACACTCCAACGGGGGTGTTCTCGCGAGACCCCTGCCTGTACTATGTTTACATGCAGTACTTATCAGCAGCAGTCTCCCCCTACCGTCACTGCCTTACGGTCTGGCTGAATGAATGTTGAAGACGGGCGCCGCAGCTCGGAGGAGGCATTTCCGACATTTCGTCTCTGACAGTCGGCCGTCTGACACCTCTGCTTCGGGAAACATTTCAGTCCAGCCACGGACTCCGGTCCCGCGTCGTTGTCTGCGGACCCAACAGACCGAGGTAAGGAAGACACAAAGTCTGCAGGGTCGTCGATGTCGCTTTGCTTTGCAGGGGCAGTCAGGTAAGAAACACTGGTGCCGATCCTGCATTGGCAGCCGGTGACATTTCGCAGCTGCCATGGGATTCATTTGTTATTGCGGAATAAAAGCATGCATTTCAACAGCCAGTGTGCATTTGCCCCCATCCATACTGCATCGCGCGATAGCTTCAAATCTATGTATCGCACAGTAATAAAACATCACACATCTCCACGATGATGGTGATGGTGATGGTGGGATGCCCATGGATCTTTAGCCATGGTTACGAGCTGGTTCTCCGGTCAGCCTGTTGTGGGCTGCGTGCTTTTCTCCAACATGGCAGAGCGTCAGGCCAAACTCCCTTTTATATTCAGGCAATTTCAGGTTCACTTGCTTGTTAGCAAATCTCCCGTGCTCATGGAAACGATCGGGTGGAATTTTTTAATTCGACAAAAGTAGTGTGTATTTTCGGCAGGGATGTAACCGCGTAATAACAGGTTTTATTGAAATTGTATTGGTATAACTGACGCTGCTCTCTGGAAGCAATAAGCATGCTGCAAATAAAGGTGTAAACGTAGTGAAGTGGTAAGAGGTGCTTTCCCTGCCTCTATGTCTCTCTCAGACAAACATACACAAGCAGCAATCGATATCCATAACCCTGTGAAAACCCCCAAGTTTGTCATGGTTAAATACTGAAATCACAGATGTTGGGAATAGTACTTCATAATACATGTGTAGCAATATTGTGTGTTTTGCATCAAGAGCTAAATGGTTAATTGCAATGACTGACTCAGCATTATTAAATGTGCAAATAGATTATAATTGTTATCAAAGGCATATGCATATGTTTACTTGCATGTGTCATGTCAACAATGATCTCATTACAAAAGCAGTATTATCTTGCATGCTGTTAAATCTCTCAGGTAAACAGCCCTGTGTGTGGTTGCAGATAAGATATCTTCTCCATGGTCTCTTGTGTTGCATATTGCATAACAGTCATGCTTTCAAGGATGCTGCATGTTGGCTGAAGTCAAAGGATAGAAAAGCTGAAGCGCAGTTAGTGAGTGATGTATTTGTGTCTTCTGTGATTTAAACAAAGTGATTCTTGCCATTTCCTGCCCTCCCGATCTCACCGTAGACTGAATTTGATACTTCTGTAAGTTACAAGGAAATGCATTTTGGCAGTTGGCAGGGCATGCATTCCTTATCTACATTCTCAATTGAAGGACTGCCAAAGTGTTGTCAGGGTTGCAGGTTTGCTGAGGATGTAAATGTTTGTGAATGGTTCATAAATGTATACTTTAATTAAAAAAAAAAAAAATCAGTATTTTAGTGAAGTCAAACAGCAAGAATCTGTTAAGGGCTGTTTTCAGTTGTGAGTTCATTAAATTTGGTTAGTGAGTATTTCAGGCAGCAATGTGGGACTGAAGATATATTTTTACGAACTGTCCTGGCTTGAGTGCTTAGAGTGTATGGGTTTGATGTGCACAGAGGATCAGTCTGGCTGCACTCAAGCACACCTACAGTAAATTTTGGTAACTGCACTCAACAAAAATATAAATGCAACCGTTTTGTTTTCGTTCCCATTTTTCATAAATTGAAGTAAAAGATTTATTTCTCTCAAATGTATTAAAATCTGTGTAAGTGAATACCTCACCTTAACAAAGATAGTCTGTCCAACCGACAGGTGTGACATTAAAAGATGCTGATTATAAGGCATGATTATTGCACAGATGTGTCACAATAAAAGTCCACTCTAAAATATACAGTTTATGGTAAACTGATTGTATTTATATAGAGCTTTTCTAGTCTTAATGCACTTTACAGTACAGTTTTGCCATTCACCCATTAACACACACATTCATACAGTGCATCTATTAGCAGCACTTTTTGTTCTATGAGTTCTACAGTTTATCTTGAAGAAAGAACTTTATTAGGCAACAAACTGCTGTTTGACATAGGGTATTTTTTGGGAGGGCAGTCAGTATCTGGAATGACCACCATTTCTCACATGCAGTGAGACACATCTCCCTCGCATAGAGTTGATCGGTTTATTAATTGCGGCCTGTGGAGTATTCGATCACTCCTCTTCAATGGCTCCATTGATCCAAAGCTCCCAAACATCATAGGTGACATGTGTGGTGAGTATGCAGGCCATGCAAGAACTTGGATGTGGGGCCAACATGGGGCCATGCATTATCTCTCAGAAATCTCTGTCTGTTTGTATGTGGCTCGCATTTATGGAGAACTGTTCATCTTATTGGTCTCACAGTTTGGCATGTGTATAAAGGGCACAAGGAAGTGTAGTGTCAAATTTGGTGCGATGTGGGCATGTGATATGTTCGATATTAATAGACTTTTAATAAATAGCCGACCAGTGCTCTTCCGCAGTGGTGGCTGGGACTCATTAATGTAAGTGACATGGATCATGTCAGCAGCACATTCCCGACTATGGCAGTGGCAACCTATCCTCCTTTTTGGGGTTCAGTGTGAGGCACTGCAGTAGTAATGGAAAAAATTTATTGTATTTGGATGCAAATTAGTTCAAAAGAGCTTCATCTCCACCACCTACAACAGTCCAATGATCAGGAGGGTGTTGTCGAACACAAAGATGAAAACAGGACCATTGCAGAGGGTGAGGGCTTATACAGGACTGCTGCGGACAGCGTTGGTGAAGGCAAAGATGAAGGTGCAACCTCTCTGAAGGGCAAGCAGGATGCTTACAGGAAAGCTGGATCTCTCTGTGGGGCAAATAGGAGGCTGGTGGCAAATGCTCGATCTCCCCTGAAGCAGAATTGGAGTCTGGTTGTGCAGGCTGAGCAAGAGGCTGAAAGCGAAGACAGAGCCTATTGGAAGGTAGCCAGGAGACCAGACAAGAGGAAGACAAGGTCTCTCAGCCAGAGGGTCATGGTACCGGCACATAAACTCAGGAGGCAGGACTGGAGACCAGCATTGATTAGGACCCCTCAGGAGGCAGAGCAGGAGACCATAGGTGAGAACCCACCAGAGGATGAACTGGAGACTAATGGCATGGGTGAGGACTCTGCAGGTATTCCTTTTGAGGGAGACGGGAGAGGCTGGTATGTCTCAGACAGTAGATATGTTTTTCAGAGTTCACCATATTCGGGGCATACTTACATAATCACAGACTACAGAGAGACAGCTTTCATTGCTTCTCCGCAACTATTAGCTACTAGCTTAACCTCGGCACTATTGTTAACAAAAAATCAAGAGTGTACGTGTTATCAACCCGAATCAACGTCACTCCACCTGGTTCACTGCTTCAGTCACACCACATTGCTCTGATCGCACCATGTGCATGCAAGTATATATATGTATTTTTGCGCATGAATAAAAAGACCCACCCCAGGAGACAGAATCCGAGCAAACACGAGTGGTTCAAAACAATAAAGCAACCTGCGTCTGGCACTGCCTCTTAAGTTCAATGAATCCCTTCTATCCCTGATAGAAAGGTTGATTCGGAATTTTCCAGAAAACAACTTATTTTTAATATCACTTTTAAATATATATATATATCAATTTATTCTGTGCACTATTTTTTGACTTTTTTATTTATTTGTCGATTTTCTGTAGAGTGATTTATCCTGAGAAACACAACTTGCTCCCCCCCCCTTGTGAAACAAATCCTCCTGTGAACTTCATACATCCAAATTCCTCAGTCTAATTTAAGAAGTGACACACTTTCCCCCTCCCAGTCACATCCCCTCTAGTCAGTGTCTTACTCTGCTCTCATCCTCTTCCCACCTTCTCCCTTCTCTCCGTTTTGACCTAATCCTCCTTTTTTTGGGGTCACAGCTTCAGAATTGATTACATTTAGGGCAAGTACTGATACATTTGAAGAAAAAATAATTCTCAAGATTAGGGAAATATATTGATTTGCACTCTTGTAAAGATTAAGTGTGTAGGATTAAGCTGCATCTAGTGGTGAAGTTTACAGTGTAACTAACTGAACTTCGCCCCCCTTCCAAAGTGTATCGGAGAACTACGGTGGCCTTCTTGTGTCAACCACCACATCTAGCAGTCTTCTCTCAAATTTTGCAAGCTAACATTAGCAAAGTAACAAGATATTTGTCTAGTCAGACAACAGTTAGACGGTGCCAGCAGGATACATATGTTTTCTGCATTTACAGACTGAGCTGCGGAGAGGGTAGAGGATGAGGGAGAGGAGGAGGACAGAGGCAGGGTCAGAGGGTGAGGTGAGGGAGAGCTCCCAAAGCAGCAGCTGCAGGGAGGAAGAGGAGAGATTGAAGCACCGCAATCTGAACTGTAACAACACAGGTTTGTATTTTTGAAACAAATATTTATTATAATCCTATGTGGTGTGCATATTATCAACAAGAACGACTTGATGCACGCAAAATGGTGTTTATGGCTGAGTATTGATTTTGTAATGTATGTGTGTGTTGCACGTGAGTCATTGCCTGTAAAACATCAGTGACACAGCTGAATAATTATATGAATACTCTGTAGGGATTATTGTTTTAGATACGTTGAATAAAAAACATTACAGCCTACAAGCCCTATTCACTCCCATCATCATATAACCAACATTATATCATGCAAATAATAAGCTTTATCTGTGTTTTTCCTTTGTTTGTCATCAGAGACTTAGTCAAGAGGGACTGCCCAACTAAGCAGCCAGGGTTACTTTAGATGCCTTGATGATGCATCAGTGGGGGACAGTGTGGGGGACCATGGTGTGCCATGGCAACTGTAGGGACATACTTACAGACCGAGAGAAGAAATGCTGTGGCCAGCATCCTGAAAACAGGACTGAACTTCTCCCAGTGCTATCTTGAGTTTATGTATTCACAGGTAGTAATTAGAGGATGTCATGGTATCAGGCCATATTAGAGAGCCTAGGGGTGACTAGAGGGAGTACTGTTATGCAGAATTTTGTTACATGCAACGTGGCACTCAAGCCAAATAAACCATTTGCTGGGTTTGGAGGGTCTGGGACAAGTTCTGCGATCCAAAAGGACAGTGCACAGGTTTCATACCTGGTCTCTGTTTCCTTTCAGGCCCTCTGGAATCTTCATTAAGTACAAAAAATATTCACATACGTCATCAAGGCATCAAATGTTTGTGGGTAAAATGAAGGCAATTATAATGTATTTGTATTTTTTTAATGTAATTATTTTTCTATTACCATTTTACACATTTGCTTTGGTATTATACATTTTTTCATTGTTTTCATTTGTTCAGTTGAGTTTACACTGGGATGAAAATTGCAATAATAAAAAGAAATTAAACAGATTTACTGTAGTCATTTTGAATATATATATACACATATACACGTTCATTTATACAAGTTGGTGTGCCTGAGAGGCACCATGATTCAGCTGTGCTTTTCTAGGATGCATGGTGACCTCCCATCTGGATCATTCCACATCAACAACTGCATGGTATAGTAGTCCTGTTAGATTACTAATTAATATAATATTTATTTATTTTTTGCAATTTTGTAAAAAGAATTATAGTATAAATTTGATTTACAAAGTTTGCCACATTTGCCGCAAGAAAGGTAAAAAACACATTCACATAGACGTCTTGTAACGTCTGTCTCCACCGATTCTAATGTGGATGGTGCAGATATGGGGGGGTTGCCAATCTGAGCCCTCTGGGTTCATCTGGACAAAGGCTCCTCCTTTGAGGTTTCCCAACTCCCCTTGTGATTCTGCGATTCAGAATTCTTGCTCGCAGCTCTTAGATGTTCTTAGATACGTTTTTATTTCAGTTTTCAGGCCATACATGCTGTTTCTTCTGGCATTCGTTTTGTAAAACCTTCTGAAGCTGAAATCACATTTTAACCGTTCTATACCCTTTAAACAGTGTTTGAGCATGTAAAATATTATTTGCATATTATTTGAGTATTTCAAATGTTAACATTTCTTTGCTTCCTCAGTTTTGATGTTGTTCTGTTTTGGTGGAAGTTGTTATCAGGAGCCGCAAGCAGCACGCCTGCTTCATAAACCGGGGGACTGAAAGCGTATTGCTTGCATGCGTACACCAGAATATGATTGTGGAATGCCTTGTGGCATTGCTCCAGAGGATCACCTGCTGTGTTCTCACTTTGACTCCTCCGGACTTTCTGCTGGTTTTATACTAGGGGGCCAAGCAGAGAAAAAAAAATACTTTTTAAAGAATAGAGAGAATGCTAAATGATATGCTACATTAAGAAATACTACTTACAGGCTGTCATGTCAAGATCATTGAAAACATCCTCCTCCATGTCCTCCTCTACAATGCTCATGTAGTGTAAGCTGTGGAAACAAACATAATATTATAATACCATAGCTTCTCCAACTTTGTGTTAACTTCTTGTGAAATAACATATTTTTATGTACAAAAAGATCATATATTATTGGGGCAAGACTCATCATCTCTGTAAAGTATAGCCAGAGACTGCTTTATAAATCACATCACTCTATAGAGAGACAACAGTATACAAAAAGAAAGAAAGAAACTCTTTGTTGGTAAGAGAACATATTAGAAAACCAACAGCACAATTGTTCAATACAATGACATCCATTGAAATTCCACTGCTCAATAAAGCTGGATTTGAAAAAGGTTTTGGAATTGCTGAGCAGGGCCTGTCTCCTAGCTGGAAAAGAACTATAAGAAAATAAATGCTTCGTGCCAGTTATCTACTGTAATACAGATTCTTCTATATCCTGAAGTTGTGGGATGGTGCCTTGCAGAGACAAACATGCCCAGATAAAACTAGGATTGCTCAACCACAACTATTTATGCCCAACATAATAGGATATGTAGGCTATTCCTGCCCAAGGTCAGGAATAGCCTACCATCCCTAGTAGTAAGCTAAATCACCTGTCCAGCAGAAAACATCTAAGACAATACGAATGCTTATTTTCAGTTTCTTGCTTCATTTTCCTTTTATAGATCAATCATTCAAATTCTATTTGCAGTAAATGTGCTGGACAGAAGGTGTAAACTGAAAACAGGTTTTTTAAAAGCTTGAAAGTGAAAATTTGGCTAAATAAACACTTTATGTTAATCTTGTTCAGTAGCTATAAGCTCAGTAGGTAGAGTGCTATGACCTGTTAGATGCTAGTGTGAAACAAAATTAAAACTAACTGCACATGTTCAGATATCTCCCACCTGTCAGGTTAAAGGTTAGTGTTTATGTTTTGCAATATATTGTTGTCATAGTGACAGAATTAGCTTTGAGGTCCTGTAAGGGATAGGGGGCAGCTGTGTGTGTGTGTTTGTGTGTGTGAGTGTCTGCGTGCTATTTCTGCAGAGCTCAGTTGTATGTAGAGGATCTATTTTTGTGATGTCACCCTTTCTCTCCCTCACATATAGACTTCTTTCACTCAGGCGAACAATGACTTTCAATGACAATGACAACCAGTTCATAATTCGGCCTTCTCTATTTAAATGTCTCACATGATTGGCATTACCACATATCCGCAGCCATTTCCTGCCTATTTTAATGGGCAACATGCTTGGAAAAACAAAATAGTGACATTGAGTAAAATTGGACTAGATGTCTGATGAAAATCCAGTTGCATTTTAAGAACTTTTATCGAGGCATTTTGTTTTTTAAACAATATTATCCCTTGTTCTGCTTATTTGTTGTACAAGTCTTACCACTGTATGGAAATACTATAAGTCAATGGAGACGTTTACAGCTTCTCCAATGTGAGAGTTGCTGCTTTGCTCTGGTTCATTTGATTGTACGCTGGAAGTTTCGGTTTTGACTGTCTAAAATGATGCCAGATCATGAACAGACGAATCAATCAAAGACCAATCAATTGAAAAGCCATTGGTACTTGTATTAACTTGTTCTTAAAAGTAAAAACTTGATAATTGTTCATTTTAACAATGTAGAACATATTGAATATTAAAAACTAGCATCTCAAGTACATTTCTAGTTTTCCAAATCATTTAATCCTCTACTCCTCTATACACTTCTATGCAAAGTATATCTGTTTGCGTGCAACAGAGGGAGGCAACTCAATTGGCATTATTTTAAATCAACAAGTAGCAATGAGCACATTTCAGCCTTGAGAAAACTGAACAATGTCACTTCATTAAGTTCAATTCTGTTATAAACTGCTTAAAACCAAACTAATCATACAATTATTTCATAATGTCAATGAATATAGCTTTTCATTCGTCTATCCTTCATAAGAGAAGGTTACTGATGGTATGTGTACTGGAAGGAGCCATGCCATTAGTGGGTTTAATCAGGACTACCCTAAGAGATCTTCAGTTAATATTTAAATAATATAATTCAGTCCACATACATTAACTTGGCTCATGTCAAGTTTTGTAGTAATTCACAAATAAAGGAGCTTCACCTTCAGATTTCTTTTGGCATTATCATTTACTTTTACAATATATAGTTTGGTATTTAACAGAGATTTTTAAATCACAAAGAAATAACTATTTGTAATTATTTCCCAGTGTGAACACTGCCAAAATCAACACATGAGTATACCAAATGAAATAAGTCCTGACAGGCAACAATTTATGGGGCATGGCATGTCATCGCAGGAGAAGACAATGTTGCATTAAAGGCTGTGTTTGTATTAGATGAATGCTCTCAGAGCTCAATCATGAAATTAGACCTTATATTACACCCACAAGCTCAAGCCATGGCTTAAGCTAGGGTAACTGTGTTTGCTATAACCAATGTCTGGAAATTTTCCACTATCTGACATTCTATATCAAGGCATACTGGATCAACTGGCGTGATCGGGTGTGGACGATTAGAGCCGATTAGTAGGGTTGGGTGGACGAGCTGAAATGGGACATACCACTCTAAAGGGGGGAACGTTGAATCGTCCAAGTGGCGCTGGCCTTTTCAACACATTTCTTTTTCTTCTCTCCATTCCTCTGGCAAGACACTGAACCCCAATTTGCCCTTGACAGCGTGTGCGTGATGTGGGATACTGAAAGTGCTGGACATAGATGCAATGTATGAAAAACTACTATAAAGTGCATTCAATCAACATAAGAGAAGGGTTTTATGAATACAGACCATTTACCATAAGCAGGAGCAGTAAAATGTATGTGTTAGATAATTTTTCGACATGAAATCTTCATCCTTGCTGTAGAGCAGAATGACTATGTCAGACTGCTGTTGTCTTGGTGTAGTGCTGAATATTTAATACGTTTATCATGGGATCTCACAGCCCGTCTGTGCTCTTTGTCTTCATTCTCTGTAGGCTTTCGACTGATGAGCTATGTAGATATCCTGACAAACAATCTTTAAAAAGCTGATAATTCAGTACACCATTTAAATTGAACCAATTTTCCATGTGTTGCCAATTGCCTGATGGGCTTCACTTCAAGCTGAAATAGTATTCGCATGAGACATCCATTTATTATTTATCAGCCATTTGTTCTTTTCAAGTGACATTCAACCTGGTCTAAAACACATTTGTCCTATTATATATATATACATATATATGTCACTAAAATAGATTCCAATTATATTAAGTCATCAATGATTTTTTACATTTAATTTTGAGTTCTTACTTGAAATCTCATATTCAAAAAATTAAAATAATTATAAAATAATAAATTCTGTCACAAAATCAAAAGTTCTTCATCAGCAAATGTAGTTAGCACAATTGACATCACAGGCCTCAGCACTTGTAGGACATTTCTAGGACACTGTTTAAAGACATGTGAACCCCTACCAGGGTCTCCAGTGTTTTAGAGGTTCCCTGGCCCATATACTCCTGAGGATGCTTATTTTGAACATTTTAAGAATGATTCACACATCTTGGATGGAACCTTTTTGAATAACCTCAAAGTTTCAAGATTTGCTTTGGAATATGAATGTTTTTCAATGGGTTTTAGGATATATGTAACAAGTATTACACATATTACAACAAAAAAATTATTTTGGTTGGATTTGTCTGTCTGAACACATTGAATCTACACTGATGACACTTCCAGACTTCCTCTGTGCCCTCATACTGTTACTCATCTGATTTATCCCTACCTCTTTCAGTCTGTTCTCTATCACTCTCTTATCTATAATCACATTATCTCTTCTCTCCCCCCCTCTCTATCTTTCTGTCTGTAGATCTAAGGGGAAGCAGAGCAGACCCTGCCCTCCTTGACTGGAGAGGAAAACATTACTACTGCTCCAGCCACAGAAACCGTGTTTTCCTCCATCATGCAGGCCTTTGCTCTTCTCCTCATAGCCCCAATCTTCCTCCTGTCTCTCCTCATCCCAGCCTGCTCCACCCAAAGCGAGGCTGACCTCATCGTCCAGACACGTATCGGTCGAGTCCGTGGAATCCGCATGCCGGTGCCGGACCGAAGCTTTGTCACTGCTTTCCTGGGCATTCCCTTTGCAGAGCCACCAGTAGGAAAGCGCCGTTTCCGTCGTGCCGAGCCAAAACGTCCATGGACAGGGGTGCACGAGGCCAATGCTTACCCCAATGCGTGCTACCAGTTTGTGGATACATCATTCCCTGGCTTCCAGGGCACTGAAATGTGGAACCCCAACAGAGAGATGAGCGAGGACTGTCTGTATCTTAATATCTGGGTGCCTTCCTCACCCAGACCACACAATCTTACAGTAATGGTCTGGATCTACGGAGGAGGTATGTGATCATAACTTTCAGATTCAGGGTCTTTTTACTCAGACTCATTCTTCCAGTGTGGCTATTTGAAATTCAAATAAGCCATTGGCCCATTACCTGTTTAAATTGTTCAATCTCTTCGGATTTTAACCCAGAATCATATCACCATATATATTATATAATATAAAATGAAGAACACGGCGGTCTTCTCTCACCACTGTCCCAGCACTGCAGTGGTCATATGAAGGTATTATTTGTGCAAGAAAACTGATGAACCTGTGACAATTGGAATTGTAGGTAAAATTAATTTGTAGTTTTTGAATAGTCAAATATGAAAGTACCACTTAAGTCCCTTTTGTGTTGAAAATGGTTTACATTTATTGTGTAGGTTTTTGCTACTCATTATTCATAGTACACTATAACATCTTTTTTATTCCTAAAGGAACATTTAATCTACAATGTACAAATCCTTATTTTAAAATAGTCCCAATATATTTATGATGGACAGAACAGGCAAGTTTTTCTGTTCTTCTTGATGGTTGGGCAACATTTACTATGTATTTTTCAACTCTGTTTCTGACAACCTTCTGGGTCGAATTTAACCAATAGCACCACAGAAGTAACTTTCTGATCATCTGCTTCATTATATTCATTTGCCCTTGATGAGTATGTAATTTCATCAGACCAAAATCAATGATATGCTTCGCACACATCTAGATTTCAAAAGCAAGTCAAATTTCACTGCTCAGAACAGGAGAGTTAATCTTATAACAGGACGTTCCTGATGCTCTGAAGCTCTTAAAAACAGTTTTATTCGATTATTAAAACCCTAGTGACCTTTTTTTAAGACCAAAGGTTCTGTGCATTGTTGAGCATATGGTAAAATGAACCACTTTACTCTGATATTTAACATTTCCAGGGTTCTACAGTGGCTCTTCTTCACTGGACGTGTATGATGGTCGTTACCTAGCTCACAGTGAGACAGTCATTGTGGTCTCCATGAACTACCGAATTGGAGCCTTTGGCTTCCTAGCCCTGCATGGTTCATCTGAGGCTCCTGGCAATGTGGGTCTGCTGGACCAAAGAATGGCACTGCAGTGGGTACAAGACAACATCCATTTTTTTGGTGGAAACCCAAAACAGGTGAGTTTTAGACTCTTATATAATGCCTTGGAGCCAGCAACAGCTGTAGCCAGAGGCTTTATGCTTTCCGGTTTTCCGTCCATATGACCATCTGTCAGTCCCATTCTTTCAAATCTACTAGCTCTCAAACATAGTGAAGGAATTTCTTCAACTTTTGCAACTTTGCAACTTTTTCAAGCCGACTTATGAAGTGATTCATGAACTGATTACATTTGGGATGGTCACAGTTCACTTTGATCTCAAAACACATTTGTAGCCTTGTCTTATCGTGTCAGAGTTGTACAAATGGAAGGCCACTCTCAACTGTATCTATCCTAGCTCTTTTTGTTTCTAATGAAGCAGGTAACTGATCCTGTTCTCTCTATTTGCACTCTTCTTTCCTGTTGAACAGGTTACTATATTTGGAGAAAGTGCTGGTGGTGCTTCAGTAGGATTCCACCTCCTGTCTCCAGACAGCCGGTCTACCTTCACCCGCGCCATCCTTCAGAGCGGGGTCCCCAACTGCCCCTGGGCCTCAGTCACTCCTGCTGAAGCCCGCAGACGGGCCACACTGCTGGCGAAATTGGTTGGCTGTAACGGAGGCAATGACACGGAGTTGGTGGACTGCATGCGGGGTAAATCTCCACAGGAACTCATCGACCAGGAGTGGCAGGTAATGGTGATGTCAGTAACATGTCAGCTACATTTGCTTAGACTATTTTAGGAAATTCATTTATAATAAATAAATAAATAATGGGAACACGTTGTTGGGTCTTTTCAAGAGAATGGTCGACAGTTAAAACAGAATAAAACCAAGTTTAAGGTCTTTTTACACAGGGAGTGTCTGTTTTTTTTAATTTAAATAATTTCAAACAATATATTTTTAATGCCCCCGCTGTGGCAAGAGCCAGTGACAATAGGCATTACATTTTCAAATTGTCTGTCAGTTCGTACGTCCCATTGTAGCAAATGCGATATTTTAAGAATGCCCTGAGACAATTTCTTCAAATTTGGTACAAACATTTATTTGGACTCAAGGAAGAACTTATTTCTTTGGTCAAAGGTCAAGGTCACTGTGACCCCACGAAGCAAATTATTTGCCTTGCGAACACGATAGCTTGAGAACACCATGAAGGACTCCTTTCACATTTCAGGAAGGAATTTAATTACATCTGGAACAGTCATTCACTTGGATTGATGGATGACCTATAAAGTCAAAGGTAAAGGTCAGTGTGACCTCACAAAGCACATTCTTTGCCTTGTGAACGTAATATCTCTGAAATGCCTGAAGTGAATTCTTTCACATTTGACACAAACATTCACTTAGACTTGGATTTGGGTAAATAAATGTCAAAGGTCAAGGTGACCTCCCACCCCACATTTCTTGAATGTGATGTCTTAAGATCAGCTTGAAAGGATATATTAAAATTTGGTTGACAACATTCACTTGAACTCAAACATGAACTTATTAGATTTCATTGCCTGACGGTCAAACATCAAGATGACTAAATGTTTTTGTTAATAAGATCAGGACTGCCTGATATAAGTGTACAGTAGGGGGCCCCTGCTGGATTCACTGTGAGCGAGTGAGGGGGGTTGATGAAGCCTGAACACGCGACAGAAAAAAGTAGATATAAATATATATAGATGAAATAGTGGTGTCATACACATAGAAGACAGTGACGAAGATGCCTAGAGAGTTTATAGTGATCTGATGCCTTGTCGATATGCCGCAAATGAAATCTTAATAATTACTTCCTGCCTCTGCCTGCTGCACCACCCCTCATGAAAGTGTCTGTGCAGAGAACCCCCTGCTGCATTGTGTGTAAAGTCAATCAGCAAGAAAAGTCAGAACCCAATGTAACGTTTGATGGTGTCAAACTCTGTACTAAGATAACAAGACACGACAAACAAAGCAATAAGAGGGTATTTTGTGACTGTGTACTCTACTTTGATGAGCTGAAAATCTTCATATTCACTATTGATCTGGAGAAAGTCACACAGCACACGACAACAAAAGAAAAGAAGGTTAGATATAGCTCTGTAGTTGGCGAAACCATCCAGGTCAAGAGAGTTTCTTTCAAGAAGTGGAAGAGAATTATGACTAGCTTAAAAGATTGTGGTACATAGTCTTATAATAATGATCAAATTACTGTTTTCTGAAAAGTACTGTTTATTGAGGGCAGAATTTCTTCTAAAAGACAAGCTGCTAATTTAGAAGAGGAGATAATTGATGTTAGCTGATGCTGTCTAGATGTATGTCAGGATTTTCAGCTGCCTCTGAGATTTCTGTGCTTGATTCGTTAATATCAATGAAGGGCAGTTGAGGATTTCAAGTAAGAAAGTATTTGTTTTATATCATTGTTCAGAGTAGATCAATAGTTGGATTTCTGTATGTGACATACTTGTTTGAGAATTTGACCTACAACTCATGTGCCTCCTTAAAGGTGCATGCCTAATAGACAATAGCACCAAACTATTTTTGTTTTCCTTGCAGATTTATAAATAAGCAGCCATAGATCTGAGCACATGGGTGTTGTAAATGCCTATTACAGCTAGTTCATATTATGGCTGAAGTTGCCACTTTATAGGAAACTTTGCTCCCTATGAACAAAACCAAATAGCAGATACTGTACTTTTTGGGACCACAAGAAGCAGGTTGACATTAATTGAAATCAATAATAATCATAGTCAGTAGTCATGTTGACACACACACATGCATGTCTCTCTGTAGTTCATTGACATAATGCATTCCCAACTACTTACCCTAACGTTAACCATCAGAACTAAATGCCTAACCTCAATTCTAACTCTAAGCCTTAAACCAAGTCTTAACCTTCAAACAGCCTATTGAATTTATGAGGACCAGCCAAAATGTGCTCACAATGATGTAATAAGCCGAAATTGTCCCTCATACCAGCGGGTATCTCATAGTGCAGGATCGGGTCATTCTTGCCTCCTCTGGGTAGGCCCATATCCTCAAACGATCATGCTTTTCCTCACTAACTTTGCTGCTGTCAGCGTTAGCTACAAGCAGGTGTAGCTTAAGATGGTTATACTACTTAGTTTAGTCAAGCATCTGAATTGCACTGCCGTGGAATTACAGTTACACATGACAACTGTGACTCGTCAACTTCTTGTCAACAACAGCGCCTCCAGTTGCAAATCTGCTGTAGATGCTTTGCTTCATTGTCCTAAAACCACAAATGAACGACTTGTCTACAACGATGCACAGGGTCGACAAGTGGTCTTGATTGTCAACTAGTGGAATAATCAAGTGAAGCCCCTAGAAACTACCTTTTAGGTCATAACATTTGGTCTGCTGTGTGGTTGCACATCATGTCACAGTCACCCTGATCAACTCAATGATACATTTGGGTTTGTCCTTCTCTTCTAAACAGGTTTTGCCATGGTCAGCCCTCTTCCGGTTTTCATTTGTACCCGTTGTGGATGGGGAGGTTCTGCCTGACACTCCTGAGGCCATGCTCAGCTCAGGCAACTTTAAAGACACTCAAATCCTCCTTGGGGTCAACCAGGACGAGGGCTCCTACTTCCTGCTGTACGGAGCACCGGGCTTCAGCAAGGACAATGAGAGCCTCATCTCAAGAGAGGACTTCCTGGAAGGTGAGGCTCAAGTCAATCAGCTAGATATAACGGATATGAATTTTAAAAATATGTAATTACATAAGTAATTCATAACTCATTTAAAAAGGGGAATAGATATGGTCCTGCTTTTAATTGCTCATATGATTGCATAAACATTTCTCCATGATCATTGTGCTGATGTGACTAATCAGAGATAATTAAATAAATCACAACCACAGATATGTCTAATAAAAAAAAAAGAAAAAAATGCACATATCACCTTTAAACTTCATTCTGCCAGGTGTCAAGCTCAGCGTACCACATGCTAATGATATTGGCCTGGAGGCAGTAGTGCTACAGTATACCGACTGGATGGATGAGAATAATGGGTTCAAGAATCGTGAAGCCATGGACGACATCGTGGGCGACCACAACGTCATCTGCCCACTGGCCCACTTTGCCCGCTCCTATGCCCAGCACAATGCCCTTAAGGCTAACATGGGAGCAACTGGATCCGGGGTGGTGAACAGTGGAGCAAACCTACAAGGTAAGATACAGTATATGATTATTATGAGCTGTCACCAGTAGAGAAATTGTGAATCCTGCAAGCAACTTCTAGTATAGTTCCCTTGGCGCTGTGCTCACAATCAGCTGATCCACCGGTATTAATTTTAACATTTAAATCAAAACCTATGGCTGGTGGGCTTACTGGGGGACCAAAAATTTACCTCATCAACTGAATTTGCATCAACTCTCCTCCAGAAGGTATTCAAATAGAGGAGAAGCTTTGTGACATCTGAGGAGCCCACTTTGATTTCCATTTCTCTGCAAAACAAAGTTGCTCATTCTCCAACCCACAGCTGGCTTGTAGATAGTCCAGAGACCTGGTTACACCATGATCAGGGTGGTGTATGGGAGGGAGGGAGCTGTTTTTCTGTGTGATAATTTCGGTTATTGCATGTTGGCTTTCTTTGCAGTACGACTCTATCTTGCACTGATGGTGTCATGGTTAATTTCACTCTCAAACTCAAATTTGTGACATTTTTCAGCTTGAATTTCAGGGGTGTAGAAGACAAACTTAACACAACGATACCATTTGAATAGTATAGGAGCACAGATTTGTGTTGCTGCAGGGATCTGAATGTTTAAAGACCATACAGGAATCCATAGACACTGGGTCTCTCAATCCTACCACTCACTATTTAACTGCAAAGCACCATGTGTTGCTATTTTAATCCTTCTCTTCATTCCGTTTGTTTCCTCTACCATAACAGCAAACCGCAATGGATGCTAAATCGTGACAGGGGCTTAGTACAACACCCCCCTAATTCTGACAACGAGCAGTTATTTGTTACCTTTTTCTCCTGTTTACCTTATTTTGACTCACACCGCCTAACTGCTGCCTCCAAAACATATACGCATCTTCTAATGAAACAACAGAAATTGTAGGTGCACAGCTCCTACAATTTCCACACTTTTGTTACCCTTGGGTCCCCCATCCAGAGAGTCGCCCCCCTCAAAATCATCAACACAAGCTAACACATAACTTAAAATAGTAATACAATATGTACTGAATGCACGTTTGCTAATTATAAATATGTATCTATATATATTTATACACTAATATCAGATGTTTATTCATGATACAGAATGCTTGATTACGTAAAAACGTTTTTTATAATATGTAATATTTACTTAACAGTTAGGTTCTAAGTGCATCGTATTATTTCTTACTGCATGTAAAATGGCTGCCGTGGTACATTTTCTGTTTAATTTTGGAGATAAATTAAGTCTCGAATGCAAGTTTGAGAAAGTAATGAAGTGCTTATGTAAATGTCATTAGGCAAAGGCAGCTCAGAGAGGAGTTATGATGTGATCCATATGATCCATATTTAGACTCGTAGAAAGTAAAGACATTAGCCTTGTTGTGTTGAACTGTGAAACCTTATTACTATTCTAGGAGACAGACTGTCCAGGGTCATATAGAGTGGTGGTAGGGTCAGTTCCAGGGAGAGAGACAGTTGTCGGGGGCCCAACACAACAATGCGGACCCCCACAGTGGATAGCAAAGATCACGAGGACTCTTCACCTATGTGTGTGCGTGTGTGTTCTGTTGGGTTACATGCCATGCTTATTTACCACTGGACAGAGAACATTTATTTCAGTTCCTTGTATTTCACAATCTTGCTCATGTGATCACTACCCTGAGCGTAGATTGACTGGTATATCAAAAGCTTTGCCTTGCGTCTCAGCTCCCTCTTCACCACGTTAGTGCTGACGCCGCATTGACCTGCCTGTCCATATTGTGCCCCATCTTCCCCTCACTTCTGAACAAGACTCAGAGATACTTAAACTATTTCACGTGGGGCCCCAAAACCACCCCGGTGTGCGCTGGAGTCCATGGTCTGAAGAAGCCAACAACCTTGGCAGAGTCCAACACCCACTGGGAACATATTTGACACAATTACAATTTTTCAGTTTTTAAGTTCATAAAATAAAAGTGCATTACCATTTTTAATGTGCTTTTGCTGCTGGTAATTGTATTTTCTTAATTTATACATTTATGGCATGAACAGAGGCACTTTTATTATTTCTACAGTGATTTCACATTACTGTAAACTTAAACACTAATCTTTTTCTCTACCTGCTCCTCAAGGAGGGGTGTACCTCTATCTTTTCGACCACAGAGCATCCAACCTTGTCTGGCCTGAGTGGATGGGTGTGATCCATGGCTATGAAATTGAATTTGTCTTTGGCCTACCACTAGAGAAGAGGCTCAACTATACTCTAGAGGAGGAGAAACTGAGCCGACGCATGATGAGATACTGGGCCAACTTTGCACGCACTGGGTGAGACAGATTTGTTCTTCTGAGTTGTCACAGCAGCAACCCAAGTCAGACAATTGTATTTTTTTCTCAAAGTTTCCTGGGCTAAAGGAATATGTACCTCTACCTTTACCTAACTTTAACAGGACAGACAGATAGATGTTACAGAGGTAAAAGGCCAGTCAGATATATGCGGATACCATATCATCCTTTGTGTTCATTTGGTTTAAATGAGCAAATAGGGAACACATAATAGGACTTTTTAGGTTCAAGGTTCAGAGGCGTTTTTGTCATATGCAGAAATATACAACTTATCAATGCAGTGAAATTCATAGTGCTCTCTGCCTGGTGCCGTCAGTTAGTAAAATAAAAATATAAATAAAAAAGTTAGAAACATCCAAAGAAAACTAGAAATATATATATATATATATATACGCACACATACATACTGGATACTTAAGTTTAATCATAAATAAAAGGGATAAGAGATTAAAACAGCTGACGTAGATAAGGTGATTTAAAAAAGGTGAAAATAAAAGAAATAGTAAAAGACAGTGGATGATATATCACCTATCTACAGAATCTTGAATGAAGAGAAAATGAGCCTGAAAATAAAGTGGAAAATGAATTAAAATGCCAGGGAGCCTGGACCATTAACACAATATAAATGAAATACTATACTACTACTATAAGATAAATTATTTGATACAGATCGGGCAAGACAAGATACAAATAAATGGTCAGCTGTTATATCTGACTTTTTGAATCGAGGTAGTGAAAATGAAATTGCTGCCAAGGTTCTCTAATTGCTATCAGGGAGAATTCCAGAATCTCAGTTTACAGCATGCTTAACAGATTTAGACACGACAGATTGACAAGGAGCATTGAGGACCATTGATTCACCCAGCCCCTCGTGACTCCTCTCTCTATATCTGCCTCTCTACCCTCTCTCTCTCACTCACTCATGCCAACATACACAGAAACACATACACACCGACACAAACGCATTGACAACAGACACATCTGTACACTCAGTCTGGGTAAAATCTAAACAATTTGAATGGCGTGAACATTAAAGACACATTTGTTTATTTGCATATAGAGTGAGGAAGTGAGATCTGGCTCTACCAAATCTCAGAGAATACTGATGCCCACATGATTTACATCTGGACTTGGTGTATTAGACAGTTCTCAGTATTTAATTACAAACAATTTACTAAACTCTATTTGAAATCAGAACATGGAATAAGCTAATATATGTTTGTTACATATTAAACTATAACTTTCAATTAATATTAATAACAATAGTAATGCAAGTATATGGAATATACAAAAAAATACCATTTGAATTTATTATAAATAAATTTAAAAAAAAAAGTTTGATTGATTGTAATATTTCTACTGCATCTCTTATCCCCCCCCTCGTTCTCCTCTGTGTCAGAAATCCAAATGTGAACCACGATGGGCTGTTAGACACCAGGAAGCGCTGGCCTCTGTTCACTGTCAGCGAGCAGAAACATGTGGGACTCAACACTGAACCACTGAAGATCCACAAAGGTCTGAGGAACCAGATGTGTGCTTTCTGGAACCGCTTCCTGCCACGCCTCCTGAACATCACTGGTAAAAACTACTTCAAAACACTACTTGCAGTCAACATGTAGAATTTGTACTCAATATAATTGTCCAATAGTCATTTTCTTACCAATAACACTAAAAGTACAGTCACACAACCTTTTTGGTGCCTCTGAAAGGTTCTTTTGATGATATGTGCTAATAATACATAAATGGTTGACACAAATATCTATCTGTAATGTAGAATAATCCTCATGTTTTCACTAGTTCGTTTCATCTAAATTCTACAAATTGTAATTTTCTTTACCCCAAAAAAGGCCCTTTATATTTAAATACTTTATATTTACATCGAGGGGACACTCTCTATGGAGGCCGCCATGTTTTTTACATCAGTCCAGACTGGACAAACTAAACACCTTTTGAGTTTTTATGACAACTGAAGCTACCACAGTTTCTCTTTCATGTTTGGAAGGAGAGGGTGAGGTGAGGGGTGTTCAGCTGCAACATGCAACTTCAACACCAGATATCACAAAATTCTACACACTGTACTTTTAACTGTCACATCTAGGGCCAATTAAGAGTATTAAATTAACCTAACCCCAACCTGTTAGTCTTTGGACTGTGGGAGGAAGCTGGAGTCCATCCCGGTCTGGATCAAAAGTAGCCATTTCCCATTCTCATGCAAACACACCCTTGCACTAGTCTCCTCCCTAGAACATCTAAGTAACACCCACCATCTTGAGGTTGGAGCCAATCCAAATCCAAATAATCTGTGCCTTAGGAAGCTTAGCATAAAACAGTATTATGCTCAACTAATAACCTCTGTTTTAACTGTGTTTCTTTTCCTAGACAACATCGATGAGGCAGAGCGTCAGTGGAAAGTGGAGTTTCACCGCTGGTCCTCCTATATGATGCACTGGAAGAGCCAGTTTGACCACTACAGCAAGCAGGAGCGCTGCACTGACCTCTGAGAGCTTCAGCAGAGAGAGGAGAGAATGATAGGAAGGGGGGAAGCTGTAAACCAGGTCATGGCCAATTTGTCCCATAGCCCCTCAGTGAAATCTAATTTCATTCATTTTCATTTTTTATTTTATTGTATTCTGTTGCGTTGAAGACCTAATATATTATTTATTCTATTTATATACGTGTTTTTTCTGAGTTTGCGTGCTTAAATGGAAATTATGATTATGAGGGCACTTGTCATCTGCATGGCGGTACAAATGTAAATGTCAAATATATGTCATTACCTCGTATGTGTGTGTACTGTATGTGTGTGTGGTTGGTGAGGCTGTCTGCAATGAATGGAAGTCGATGCACTGTCCTAATAAGGATGGCTTTTCAAATAGCTGTGTGCGTGTGTGTGCGTGTGTGTGCGTGTGTGTGTGTCTGTGCGTGCTTGGAAGCCTCCCAGTATTAAGCGGACATCAACATCTCAAAAGGCCCATTACATTACTTAACTAATAGTTCAATTTCACTTGTCTTCATGGTAATTTCATGAACTGTTTAACTTAGTCCTGTTCTTGTTCTTGTACGACAACTGTGCATCTGGGTCTTTTGGGGTAGTAATCCTTAATAGAAACATCAACCTCTCTAAATTTTGCCTAGTATTGGAAAACCACTTTAATTGATGTGACATGTAAGATGCTATCTGCTGTAGATGCAGTCCAAACTAAAGCTGCCTACTCCACATGACATTAGAAAAGGGAACTTTAAATTGTATGGAAAATGTATAGCACTCCTTTGCCTTGTTTCTATCAGTAGTGCCATATCTACCACCTCAGTCACTGTCTTATCAGCATATCAGCAAAGATTGACAGAAATAGGACAATAAGGGGTGAGCAGAGGAACTGAAAATGCCTCACGATTTAATACAATCTCAAAATAATAAGTGGCTATATGCTACACAAATCCAAAGGGGGGAGTGACGGCATGAGTTTAAAAGGTTGTAAAAGTTTGGAGAATGCATAAAATAACTGAGAGTCAAGAAAAAAGTCGTTTTTCTCTAAACTCACCAATTGATGTAATTTATATAATAACAAACTTCTTAACTCGGGCTAGATATTTTTTTATGATTGATTCTCAATTAACCAGGTCGTTATTTTGTCTACAACATCAGAAAACAATGGAACATTTCTATCATATGTCCATGGTTGTGCTTCAAAGCTATTATATGGAGGATTCGAAAAACCTTTTTCATCTGTGCCATTTGGTGTTGTCGTGTCTAAAGAATACATTGCATCCCACAAATAATTCCAATATACCTATATAATGTATGTCCACCTGTAATAATATTTCCTTGTATCACAATATCAAAAATTTTAACTATTCCAGGTTTACTCTGTATTTGTGTTAAAATATGTGATATTTTGACAAATCAATCCTTTTAGCCTCAGTATATTTAAATGTCACTACGTTTTCGACTGCAAACCAACACATCGACAATGAATTCAGTATTTCCCCACCCAAATTTATATTAGTATTTAGTTTGGAGTAATCAGTAGATCTCATTTAGACGTCTATGTTTAGCAATACAACTAAACGCAATCTAATTATCTATGAACAATCAAAACATTTGGAGTTATTAAATCTAATTGCATGACATCAGTCTTAAAAATGTTTCTACGGTCCAATGAGAGCTATTAAATAGATGCAATATCTTTTCTTTTTCCTCTATTTTCCTCCATATTCCGTTAATTCCCCCTTAAATCTCACAAAGGGGAATTAACCTTTCTAATTCTTTCCTCTCTTTCCTTTTATTTTTCCACCCGCTAACATCACACTCCTCTTCTCTTCCTGCAGTTGTTCCTCTCTCTCTATCACCACCCTGTTGTTAGGCCCTGGTTTCTGCCTCTCCTTCCTCCACCTCTTTAATGTTCCTCTCCACTTTGGCTGTCCTTTTCATCTTCATCACTAATAAACCTCCACCCACCCTCCTGTCTTTCCTACTTTCATTCTTTCATCCCTTCTCCTACTCTCGTGTCATATGCCCTTCCCTTCTTTACACCCCCTCTCCCATATATTTCTTATTCCAGTATCAAACTTTTCTTTAACCCTCTTATTTCTTTACTCCTCTATTTCTCAGTTGCATCACTATCCCCTCCCCCCTATGCAATGTCCCTTCTCCCATCTCACTCCATACTCCTGCTTTCTCGTTCGTCTAATGGAGACGCAGTAATTCACTCAGCACCACGATAATGTGACAGAGTGCTGGCTCAGCCTCTGGCCTGCCGGCTAACAGGACACAATGGATGGATGGAAAATAGAAGGGAAAGGGTACAGAGTCAAAGCAAGGAGAAAGAAACTGAAAAGGAGGGGAGAGAGGGAAGATGGATGGGGCAGAGGGAGTGGTTGTGATGTGATGGAAAGATGAAAGGACAGTCAGAGAAATACATTGCATAACTTTTCCATACAAAACTGTATGTGAGTCGCAGCTTACGCTATGGCACTGATATGTTAAAAAGAATCATAATTGAACAAAAATGTAATTTGACCATTGATCAGAATGACACAAATTAACAATAATTATCATTTGATTTACTAATAAAGTGTAATAACCTGCTTTGGTTTGGGTTTGATTGGAGGTTTTATATGTTTTACCTCAAAGAAGGGGCTAAAGGTTTTCTTTATTTTAGGACTTAAACCACAGGCTATTTATCTCTGCTTCGGTTATTGCATTGGTTTGACAGTGACAGCTTTTATTTAACAATCATACACAGTTGTATTTACAAAAATGCTGAAGAACATGCCAAATGCTGTACAAAAAAAAAACATGACATTCAGAAATTCTTCCTTCCTTGGCCGCCAGAGGGCCGTAGATTACGATGATAAATTACTACAGAGCATGAAAGTCCTAAAACTGGTTCCAAAAAGATATGGATATTTTGCACAAGACATTAAATCCATATGTTGTACACATAAGTTATAGCCTTGTAAGAACACAATAATCAACTTCACACGTTTCTGTGACGTTAAATGTTAAATGGTCTAATGGTTATATAGTGCTGCTTTACAGTACAGTTTTTTTTTTTTTGCCAATCACACATTCACACATGCATTCATACAGTGCATCTATGTGCAGCTCTATCTCTATCATACATCTCTCGCACACTGAGGGTTCAGTATCGTGCCCAAGGACACTTCGACAAGCGGAGTCGGGGAGACTGGGATCAAACCGTTGACATTCTGGTTAGAGGACGACCCGCTCTACCTTCTGAGATGAATAAAAATATCATCTTTGAGGAATGCGGTAGCTCTCTAGCAAACTTGGAAATTAGCATTATCATTTGCTGAATGTGAAATACATATACATATGTAGTCGTGTATAATTCATCTAATCTATGTCTACCACTTACTATAACTGTGTGTGTGTGCGTGTGCGCGTGTGTGTAATATGACTAATGTACCTGTCTGTCAAACTCTGCTATTTTTATTTGAACACTGGAGGGTACTGAATCAGTGCTGATTGGCTGGTGGCGGATTCAGCAAATTGTATCTGTTGGCATGTAAAGCTCCTATTTATGGATCGGAGTATTGTAGTCTAGCTTTAATAAGAACTAAATATGAATAATGGATTGCACCTGATGTCTAAAATATCCGTGAAGAATGCATGTGTGACAGGCCGTATGAGGTGTGAGTGACAGCTCCTCCAGCATCTCTCATCCTTTGGAAGACCCTGCTTAAGCCCCACCCCCCCCTGCCGACCCTCTTATCAAATCCTTGTGCATGTCCTGAAGCTGACTCTGTCCCTAGTATATCCTGCCAAACGTGGACTGTTATTTCCTGTGAAATTTGTACTTTTGAACAAAGCTATTATCAAAGTAATATATCTTTAATGTTAGGTATGTGCAATGTTAGCAATAACGTAAATACATCAGTAAAGGAATATATTTGATATTTAAATGCAGTGAACATAGAATATGTTATAACAACAATGACAGATGGAGTTTTAAAAGCAATATTATTAAGAGTGTAAATTCAAAATGAGTGCCATAAACCATTTCTTTCCTGATATTTTTCAGTTTTTCTGACTTTGTTTCAGTCCTCTGCCTCATTGTTGTTTGTTCCAGTACTAAGTGTTGAAGCTTCCCAGTATGTCTCTGTATCATGAATGCTGACTTGGTTAAGCTATAGCAACAGAAATAAAGACAACATGCTGCTTCTCTCTGCCTTGAGCTTTTATTGATGAACACACACTGTCAACTGGCTTTCTCTTGAACAAGATACAAACGCTAAAACGAGGTTCGTGATTCAAGTTTTGATTTCTGAGTAAAATTCAGACATTATTCTCTGGACATGGGATCTTTTGGATGTGTCGAGTCACACAAAATGTTTGCCCCTCCAGCGGGACAAAGAATAACCACTACATAAATAATACATGGATTCATTTTAATGGAATTATTTCTTTAGATTAAGCTACAGCAGCTTCAGATCTAGAAAAGGAGTTATGTTGGCATGTAGTCCAACAATAGGTTATTAAAGGTTATTAAATGATGGTCCAATAGATCAGGATTGTGTGGAAGGGCTATTAAATGTTCAATATTGATGCCATTTGTGGTTTAGACTGAGTGGGAAGATGTACACATTAACTGAAACCAACTGGGTCTAATATTGAAATAAACACAGCGGGCTGTCATTATCAATGTGACTTTTAGAATCACCTACAATAATAACTGTCTGTTTTAAGAACTAGGCTCGGTAAAAACCCAGAGAACTAAAAATTCAGAGTGAGCCCCAGGAGCATAGTCAATATTTAATTATCTTGTTTGTTCGTCATTTTTGCAGAGGTCGTGTTAAAACGTTATAACACTGATAAAGATTCCAGGGTGTGGGCGGGAGCAGGGCCTCCAAACCTCTAAACCTCACCTCTATCGCTGCCAATACAATACATGTATTACACAAACCATGACTGTAAATGGAGGCTAAACATCAGACATATAGAGCAAGACAGAGCAGCAGAACAAAAGAGAGGGGGAGAAATCATCTCTTATGGATTAGCTCACTAACCCGGGAGTAGAGAGTGTTTGAGCAATACAAGTGGGTGTTTAACCACGATGACCAGGCACAATGATGTAACTGTCATATTCAAGCTCTGTTTATAACAAAAATAACATCAGTGATATTTATAGATGTAAAATAATAATTATAGCCATCGAGCTCCTCTCCTGTGGACTCATGTCCCAGTTGCAGTTTGGGAGGCAGACACCCTCTTTGGAGACGACTTAAAACCTTCCTTTTGAAAAAAGCTCATTAGGGCTGTAGGCCTAAATTATCAGGGGACATATGACGCATGGAAGTTCTCTTTCCTTCTTTTCATCATACTAACGTCTCGTCAATACATGTGACTGATCTGACCTCTTCCCCGGAGTCCACCGTGGATCGTGGTAGAAGCTGCTCGTGTATTATGATTACAACTATCCTTTAACTATATGCCTGCCTACACATACAGCTATTTCTCATGGTTGTTGGGATTATTGTTATTTTTTTTTTTACACGCTAATTCAGAGAGAGGGATCCCTCACTGTGAGGTTTCTACATTACTTTCATTGTTAAAAGTTTTTTTGGGGGGGGATTTCACACAATGTTAATCCCTATGAGCAAATTGTGATTAGTGAGTATGGGCTTGACAAATAAAATATGATCGTTTGATTAACTGACTGTTGCAATGTGGCACGATGTCAATTAAACTTAAATTAAACTTAACTTCCAATTAAATTCCCAAAGCTTACTGCAATATAGCCACCTCTTCAGTCAATGCATACAAAATAAAGTGAACATGCAAAATTAATGAAAATGTCTTTAACTCTGCAGCTACAGGATACAGTTCTACCACCAATAGTCAACAATTGTTAATATTCTTATTATTTTTATGATCCTTTTATTTATTATATTAATTATGTTTACTGGTGCAACATTATTACATCAATAAATATTACGATTAATCCTGTTCTCTCCTGAGTCTGGTTCTGTGAGTTTTTGCTCTCCATTGTCACTCATTGAGGAAAATGTTGGCTTTCTTACTATAATATCGTAAGGTGTAAAGTGCATTGAGATAATTCATGTTGTGATTCGGCATTTATTTATACAAATGACATGGAATTCAATTCATATTTTCAAAACTCAATGAATAATAATTTTTAATCTGGTTTAAACTGAGCTTTTTCCAAAAACCAATTTAAATATTTTTGACATGAAAAGATCCTGGTTAATTTTGGAAAATTGGGGAATTATAAAATAAATTGCAACCCAAATTCTTGATTCAATATAGCAATGCCTCTGGGCACCAAGTCAGTTAAGAAGAGCCAAGAAGTTTTTCTCAGTTCTGTGGAAAGAACTTCATTGTCTTTCAGACAACCCCATTTAACACCTTTGGGGTTAACTAGAATACTAGATGCTGTTTAGCATATTTTTAAGTTAATATTTAATAAAAGGTTTAGAAACAATATTCACATTTTAAGATGCTGTAGGTTAATTTCAGGAGTTGAAAAACTAATTCTTAACTCTGCATAACCAATGACGATAAGTCCTTTAAAAAAGCATATACATTTCAGTTTATTTTGTTATTCAGATTAAATACTTTATTTCGTGTTATAACACAGGTTTATAACAATTTAGTATTTATAATACCATGAAAAACACATTCTAAAACAAAATATGTTAGTATTACGTATTCATGGTAAAATCTAATAATATTTAGAGAGTATTATGAAAAACGAGAAATCATGTTATGATGAGATGCAATCATGGTTGTAGCAATACGCTGAGGTTTTGGTATCAGTACATATTCAATTAAATAACAGTCTGTGCTTATTATTATTATAGTGGAAGCAATGGAACAAAAACTAAATAAAACAGTCTGACATAGACAAAGATCTGAATTCAACAAGCAACAGTCAGTTCGAAGAATAAGTAAGCAAGGTGATGAATCTGACATTCTAAGCAAACTTTCCCATTTCACAGATTTTAGTTTCAAGCTCAAAAGCCTGTCCAGTAACTTCTTCAGCAATTGACAACCGGCTCATCACTGTGTGAGATGAGTAAGTCAAAGAGAATTATAGAACCGAAAACACGACTAATGCCTCCTAAAAAAACATTGCACATTTGTTCTATACATTTGGAATGGAACTTATCTACGCATCAGAAGGTGCAGTGGCACCGAAAAAGGATTGAGGGGGGTGAATCCCATCCCATTCTCCTGCCCTGGTTGGATAGATGGGTTATTGGTTCCTGATGACTGGCTGTCAGCTACATCGGTCCCTTCACTGTCTTTGCTTCCGCTGCTGTCAAACGTCTTAGCAGTGTTCTGCTGACAGTCTGGCACGTCTTGACCACCTGCCTGAGCAGAGAGGCCTTTAAACGTTTCTCTGCCATTCTCGGAGCTGGCAGGGGATGATAGAGTTTGGTACATCTGAAACAGGAGGACGTTCAGGTTAATGCATATACATTTATAAAAAAAAATATACATGCAAATCAGTTGTACCAACATTTTTGCATGTTCAGTACAAACTAGGTGTGGACTGGTACTGCTTCTGGGACATGCTGGACTATACTGAAACACTCAGTAATTACTACACTATACTGTAACCAGTACTTAAGGGTATCTGTTCACCTTTGGGTTATATTCGAGTTAAGAGGTCTTCAAAGGTTGCCACAGGCCTATTTCAAATTCTATTCAGTCTAATCATGTCTGGTTCTGGGTCCTTTTGATTTGTCACAGGGTTCTGGTTGGTGTTCTTTAACTCAACTTTAAAGAATCTGTGAGGTCTTGGTTCTGTTTCCATTGCTTTTTTTTGTGTCATTTAAAGATGATTAAGCTTCAGACAGCTTAAGAGGATCCACTCTGTTCACACCATTAAAATCTCAGGCGATCCAATAGTGTGAACATACCCCAGACACAGAAAGGACATATTTTAGACCCAGTGTTTAACAATAATTATCTTGGTGTATCGTAGTTCACCAATAATTACATTTTTAAACTTCTCATTATAACATAAGATCTGTAACTTGGCGTGTGCACAGTGCTATTTGCTGAGTGCTTGCTTGTGCTACTGCATACAGACAGTCACAACTCTAAACACCAGCTGCATTTGTGGCAGCAACTTGGTGTTAATGAAGCGATTTCGTGTGGAATATGAATGTCAGGGCTTGCGGACACTTGGATGACACCACACAAGCAGTATGGAGGCATGTTGTGGTTTTCTTCCATTTTATTACGGCGGAATAAGAGGCTGAACCCCTGCTAAGCCCTGAGACTCCTGAAGTGTTTTCTGGACACTTCGCCCACCCCTCCATCCGCATAGTGGGGAATAGATAATGAGTGAATTGAAATTTTTCAGTGAACTATCCCTTTAACAAGCACATCACAAAGAAAGCAGAAGCTGAAACTCAATAAGGAAGCCAAACTTACAGCCCGTTTTTTTTTTGCTAAGTATGTTTTACTCATTGCTTTTCTGCAGCCGTTCATGTTGTGCTTCCAGTTCCACTTACACAGATGTTGAAAAACCAGCTAAAATCAGGTACTAGTGTTATAAAACTGAATGCTCATCTCATGACAGCCTGCAGATAGAGGTTGCAGGCTTTGATTAGGCAGCCTTTTGTACATTTGCTTTTTATTTTGTTATTATTAGTTTTGCATGTTGATAAAAATCATTCAATCATGTCTTCAAAATAGTAACAGTAGAATTGCAAGTAGAAATAACTAATTTAAGAGAAAAACAATCTTTAAGTCCCTGTGTTTTCAGCTAAATTTGCAAACACCTTCATATTATGGAAGTGTAATGGTTGCATAACATGATGTGCTTTATTTTCACTCAATAACAATACCGTCAGTTAGGGTGCCCTGACCCCTAGAGGCCGGTCAGTATGAATGTAAAAGGTAAAATGTAAAAAGTACTCTGAATGAAACTCAGTTTATGATCTATCCAATCCCAACAGAATTTAGTTTTGTGTTTGTCCAGGCGCCTTTCAAATTCTTTTGGGTCAACAACCTCTGACTTAAACAAATTGATCTGAAACCAAATTTCACTGAGCAACTTAACTTTCCAACAGACACTTCTTAACATAAATTGGCTGACCAGAGATCAGTAGTCAGCAGACTAAACTGAATCTTTTATCTGTTCACTCTTACATAAGTCAGCATCCATCTGACTATTGTGTCAGAAGTTGTACCTGGATCAGATGTTTTTGTAGTTTGGTGCAGTGCAGCAGGGAAAGCTCCTCTGGAAGAGACATCAACAGGTTCAACATGATAGCACTCTCTGGAGGGACAAGGAAAATTTTATAAATTGATTAGAAACAATTAATTAGTTGAATACGAACATTTTTTTTTAGACTATACATTCCTACCAAGTTTACAATAAATGTATGTGATGTCTTGGGATGGTCGAGGATTTCTTAACATTAGTATTGTGTTAGAAAAATATATTTGCCTGCTTGTCAAATGAATAAACAACATGACGGCTCCACCAACCCCACTTCCTTCAAAATACACTTAATACAATAAATCTTTTCTCTAGGATGGTACATACTAGTTTAGGTAGTTTTTTTATGTATGTTCAAGTGCTCAGTTTTCCAGTAATTTGGATTTTAACTGCTTATTTTTATTTAACTTGAATTACAACCCTGTGGTTGTATGCCTCCACCAACCATTGCAGTTTCACTCCCTCCAGACATATTACATTCACAATAATATGAGGTAACCTTGACCTTTACCTTTGACCATTGAAATTTAATTTGTTAGTCTTCAAATTTGGTAAACCCATTCACTTGGACGAAAGAAAAGATGACAGCTCTCTATACATATGTTACAAATTCTGTCAGCCGAGTCTGTCAGTGAGAGAGTGTGTGAGAGAGAAGCAGAGTCAGTGTGTGGGTGTCTGTAACTTAAGGTTACTTAAGGTTCTGGGACTATCGTACAGGAGCTACGCAATTCTTTAACTCTTTTCACTATAAGCTGAGCAGAGCCGCCTCTTTACAAGCCGCAGTACTATGTTGCTTTATAACCACGGTTTGAAAAGATCAATACAGTCACAGCCCTAATATCAGGACTGCCCATAGGTAATTTCATCAAATGTGGCACATACATTTCTTTAGACTCATGAATGACCTGATTAAAGATCAATGGTCATGGTCACTTTTCAATTCTCAAAATACTCAAAGATTAACCAATTAGATTTAAGTTGTCAAAAGTAAAAGGTCAAAGTGACCTTATATGAATCTGGAAATCATATGTATATAGATAGTACGATAATTCTAGTTTATACCAAATTTAAAGAAATTCCCTTAAAGGTGCAAGACCAAGCTTTTACGTCGTATTTATAGGAAATGCTTCCATTCCAAGTGATGAGGACAAAATCCACACTCGAGTGCGATTCCAGGATTTATCATTTGTTATTATGAGGCTTCATCAGTTTCAGTTAGTCAAATCAACTGCCACTTTTAGCATTACTTTACTTGCTGTAAAGGTACAGTGTGTAGAATTTTGTGATATCTAGTGTTGAAATTGCATGTTGCAGCTGAACACCCCTCACCTCACCCTCTCCTTCCAAAATTGAAAAAGAAACTGTAGTAGCCTTTAATTGTCTTAAAACTCAAAAGGTGTTAATTTGACCAGTCTGGACTAATGTAAAAAACATGGTGGCCTCCGTAGAGAGGGTCCCCTCGATGTAAATATAAAGTATTTAAATATAAAGGGTCTTTTCTGGGTTAAAGAAAACTGCAATTCATACAATTTAAATGAAACAAACTAGTGAAAACATCATGAGAATTATTCTACATTAAATTTCTGACAATAGATCCCTTTCACCTAAATCTTACACACTGGACCTTTAAGGTGTTCCAGAGATCTTGCATTCACAAGAATGGGACAGATGAACATACCATCATACAAACGTACAGACAATCTGGCCACTGGTTATCACCGGTGCTAAAACTAAATGGAAACATCACGATTGAAAGCTGAGACTGACTCTCTAGTAGTCAAACGTGTATTGGTGGAACCTCGATAAAGTGGATCTGGCTCCACATTGGTGCAAGATGACAGCATTTGTGTCTGGGATATTTTGTGTTCATTTCTAAAAAAGTGAGAGGAAGTGGAATCTATGCTGCTAACATTAAAATATCCAAAACAATGAATCTCCAACTCACCCATGGGGGTGAGAGGGCGCTCATCATCCGACTCGTGCATGGCGCTCATGTAGTGATAGAGCCTCTCAAAGTCCACACTTGAGTTGACACTGATGGTTCTGGGATTGAGCTTAGTGGCATATTTCCTGGTGCAACCAAACCCGGAAGGAGATGCAGCAGTAGGAGTGGAGAGTGGGGCCACTGGGTGGTTGGTGGCTGTAATGGCAGACTTAACGGACGATGGAGCAGTACTGGGGAATGGGACGAGACCGGTGGCAGACAAAGCGAGGGGCATGCCAGGACTGGAAGAAGTGGACTTTAAAGGAAAGATGGTGGACGGTTGCTGCTTTACAATGCTGTCCACATTCACAGTCTTCACCCCCGCAGTAGCATTCGAACAGGTTTTGACTGGGATCACAGTCTGTGACACAAGCTGTGGATTTGTTGGAGGCACGGCCAACTCTGCTATACCTGGGGGGTAGGAGGTGACAGCAGTTGGAGCGGAGCAGGTGGCAGCAGGTAAGGTTGCAGCTGTGTTTGAAGGCGGTTGCTGAGGTGGAGGGATTTTGCTAATTGGCAATCTAACCACATTGGATAATACTGGGCCTCTCTTGGCCCGGCCGCCTTTGGTTGGTGCTGGCGTCTTGAACACCAGAAAAGGAGGGGCTGGGTTGGTGCCAGGGCGCTTACCTAAGGGGGCAACATTTTACACAAGATGTCAATTTATCACTGTAAAATGGAGGAAGGTACAGCGTACATACACTTGCACAACGTTTGAAGAAGTATTGCATTTACTTTTTCCATTCCCTTCTGACTTTACAGATCGACTTGACCTAAACATTTTTTGAATGATCTGGCGGCGATTTTGACCACCACTGATAATATTGAATGAATTGCATGTCCAAATCACACCGTGTTTGACACTGCACTTCCAGGGGCTGTTAGGCAAACACATACCAAGCTGTGAAGCTTATAAGGGTTTGTGAGATTCAGACAGACAGACATTTCTGGAATTAGTAGGTCGGACAACCTTCCTCTCATCATATGTCTCAGTTGCTCTGTGATGTGACGCTGCAGACACTTTCAGTTGCAGACTATAACTGCAGCGTCAGACTACGTTTTGCTGATTAATATTTGACATTCAAATTTTTTTTAATAATAATGAAGCAAACTTTTAAGTTCATAAAAAATTAAACAGTTGGAGGGGCCATTGGCCAGATTATATATAATCGTGTGCCGGAAAACAGCGTTCAACAAGGTTAACACCAGTAACACTGCAACCCTACATAGAGGTGACTCAGGTGTTTATTCTGATGCAAGACCAAGCTTTTACATCATATTTATAGGAAATGCTTCCATTCCAAGTGATGAGGACCACATCCGCACTCGAGTGCAATTCCAGGATTTATCATTTGTTATAATGAGGCTTCATCAGTTTCAGTTAGTCAAATCAACTGCCACTTTACTTGCTTTAAAGATACAGTGTGTAGAATTTTGTGATATCTAGTGTTGAAATTGCATGTTGCAGCTGAACAACCCTCACCCCCTCCTTCCAAACTGGTTTTTGGAAACTGGTGTTTAGTTTGTCCAGTCTGGACTAATGTAAAAAACATGGAGGCCTCCGTAGAGAGGGTCCCCACGATGTAAATATAAAGTAATTAAATATAAAGGGCCTTTTCTATGGTAAAGAAAACTACAATTCATCGGATTTAGATGAAACAAACTAGTGAAAACAACATGAGGATTATTCTACTTCTAATTTCTGCCAATAGATCCCTTTCACCTAAATCTTACATACTGGACCTTTAACAGCAACAACCAACAAATACAGGCCTCAAATATGACACGTGTTGACTAGGTTTCAGACTTTAGAGTCACCTGTTGAGTAGAAAAGAGCCATTAACAGCTCAGTGCATTTGTTCTGCCAGCATTATTGAAAAAGACCTTTTAATCAGTCAAACTGTCCATTTCAGATTGAGGATGTAATGACCTGTAGGTGTTTACTGGCTGAATATGTAGAATGCATATAAGAATATGTAAAACAGGCAACTCATTTTAGGGATTGTTTATGTGTAGCCGTAATCAGGCTGGAGTCTCTATTATATCTGTTGGAAATGACAGAGAATCAAATTGGAGGGCAATACCTTGGACCGGCAAAGAAAGCACTGGTCTCTGAGAGATGCTGCGTCCCACATGCCTGTCTGCGACTTTGGACAGTCTGTGGACCTGAGAAGGGGCCCCGTTCCTCAGAGTACGAGGTTCAGTGGATGACACTTTCAGCATCTTAAAAACACACAGAGAGCAAGAAAGTGGAATGAAGGAAATGGTGCCAGCGATTCTAAAAAAAAAACTGTTTATTTCATCACATGCTCTTATCCAACTGAAGCTTATTTCTCAAAGCACGTTAAACAGAATTGTCAAAAACAAATAAAATAGTACAAACAGCTGTCATCCTTGGCACAACAAAAATTAAGACAAATATGCATCGTTAAGATTTTAACTTTTTGACCTGAGCATTCCAAATATAATCACTGTTCTTCCATACTGAAATGGAAATGCAAAACAACTTGGGTATCTTGCCATACCTGAGAGAAAGAACGCCAAATGGGTTCTTTAAGGGTTCCAGTCACAGCCGAAGCCAGATGTGTCCACATCTCGATGGGCTTTCTGACCATCTGGTCTTTATTTTTCAGGTAGAAGCTGGCATAGGAGATCACTTTGTCCTTAAGCCCATCTACAAAATATTGGATCTAAAGAAGAGAGAATCCGACAACACCTTATATAGTGATTATACTGTGTACGGCACACATAGCTATGTTTACAAAGCTCCTTACAGAGCACTTGTACTGTAGAAGGACGTTCACTGTTTCTACCATGTTTCATTTTAGGATTTAATACCTTTATTTACATAGTTGTAAACTAAATACCTCCGGGATTCGGACTAAGGCTCCTGTAAACAAAAAGTCATGGAGATTTATGTACTGAAAAGGTTGACAAGGAAACTCACCACCTACCATCACTAGAGATATTACAATGACTACATTTCACAATAACAGTTTTGAGTCATAACAACATTTTGTGAAAACCTCTGTACATATTTATACATTTTAAATCAGAAGCACCTTCAGGACTACATCTAACTTCTAATATTTACCTCTGTCAAAGGAGGTTATCTACCTCTGCCAAGGAGGCGTTCGTTTGTCTGTTTATCAGGACTATGCAAAAACCACTGGATGGATTTCCACAAAACTTGGTGGAAGGATTCGTCACAGGTTAAGAGAGAACACATTAAATCTTGGTGCAGATCTGGATCAAAGGGCAGATCCAGGAATTGTGTGTCGTATTCTCTGCAGCATTTCTCACAGAATTTATTCAATCTATGGCGACAGCACGCGCATGCGCACAGAGTTTGCTCTCACATGCAACAGATTCTGTGAGAGCCAGATACACAGACAAAACTAATTCAATTCAAACAACTTCATAATTCCCTCTGGGCAATTAATTTGGAACTGCTCGCATAGACAGGTACAAGATACGAGGAAACTATATATATTTGTGTGTGTGTGTGTGTGTGTGTGTGTGTGTGTGTGTGTGTATATACATATATATATACACACACACACATATATATATATATATATATATACACACACAAACAAACACACTACTCAGAAAAATGTCACATTTTAACCTGCTTGGTGAAAGTGACAACAGGTGAAATGAGAGGGACAAAAGCAAGTTGTCAGGGAAGACCAGAAAAAAACCAACTAATTTCTTTATTAACAAAAATGCAATAATAATCTTTACAATGAATTGGGGCTCATAACAGGTAAACCTAAAAGATCTAAACTCAGGCACCAACTGAAGAGAACTCAACAGCACAAACTGAGACACTTACATTTTAAACAAACCACAACAACCACAAAACTGGCCAGTATAATGCTGTCTAATATTATCTAAGGAAAAAGTATTCAATAACAATCAAGACAGTAGTAGAAGATTTAGAACTAAAAATCTAAATAACAGTTTCTGTCCCTATGATTATGAGGAACATGGTGCAGTCCAACTGATAATCTACCATTTAAGCCTGTCTGCTGAACCTCCTTTTGATGACTAGCTAAACAATTCCAGGAATCAGTAACTCAAAGATGACTTAATGAATTCTCACAAAATATAAGCGGATGAAACAAATACAGCAAATTTGACAATTCAAAAGCTCCCTAAATGTCTGCACTCAAAATAACCTATTCAACTAACTTATGTTATATGAAACCAAAATCTGTGTCCAGTTATTAATATGTTACATGTGTTTATGTGCATTTTAAGTGTGTGTGCTAAAAGAAACCTAAACTAAAGCAAATTAAAGAGATGGAAGAAAGGTTACGGCCATGTTGCAGAGGTTCAGTGTAAATGGTAAATGGTTTGTATTTATATAGCACTTTTCTAGTCTTGATGACCACTCAAAGCACTTTACAGTACAGTGAATCTATTAGCAGCACTTTTTGTTCTATGAGGGACAATATGGGGTTAAGCATCATGTTATGTAATTTTGTTCTCAACAAGTTATACAATGTACATCAGTAAAGATTTTCACCTTGAATAATTTGTTCATCAAGATCTAATGTATGACATGTGTTCTCTAAAATGTATACATATTTATATATATAGAGAGAGAGATAAGATATTTCTTATCTTTTACCTTTTTAGAATGTTTAATGTGAAGATATCTGTGGCACCTATTTGCAAAGGTCTTATGAATAAACTTGATTATTAGTGATGCTCTGAGGTTGTGATGTGTCACTCTTATGTGAGTTTGTTCTGTGGAAACAGATAGTTTTTCTATGACAGTCTCTTATTTTGTTGCTTAAATTGCATATGCATATTTTTTTATGAAATACATTTTCTCTGAAACAGTTTCATCGGCAGTCAGAACTTTTTATAATTTATTTTATTTAGTATTTGTCATTACTCAATTGAGTTCAAGTAATTGTGTGTCTTCATTATTTAATGAATGAAATACCTCATAAATTCAATCATGCATTCACATATTGAACAAATGTGATGACCCACACTGCTACAGGGCGCTGGTCACTTATTTATCTAATTCGATTATTATTGAATGTATTCTGTATCTAAATTACTCCAAATTCGAACACTGTAATTCCCTGAGCTAGTAAGAATACGCAGTGTGAACAGAGCGTGAAGTCGATGAGATGAATGGTTCGAGTTCCACAGACAGACAATGGAATTAGCAGATAGATTATCCTAAAAAGTAATCTCAGTATTATTATCAATAGCAGTAATAATAACAGGAAGGCAGTACGCTCGTTCACCTAGCCCAGAGGTGTGATGGGCAGTAACTCCCCTGCACATTTTCAATGAACTGCGCATATCCAGAAGTAACCTGGATGGCACAAATATCGGTCCAGTATCCAAGTCTTGTAACAAATTTATGGTAGAACAGAAAAACACTGCTGCCTTATGATTTCTCCATGTAAAGATACCACCATAGGTGAGTTTAGCCTCTTTAGGGGTGTGCGAGCACAAAATTATATTAACTAATGTTGCCAGATATTAAAAATGATATATGTATGTATATTTTGTCCTACATTTCAGACGTTTGGGGTTCACGTAAGTCCATCTTTGGGTTTCTTGTTTTCTTGTCACTGTGTCGGTCAGTCTGCATTTAACATGGACAGCTTACAACTTAAGTGATGCACCTCTCTGTCTCGTAATGACAGAGTTTGGCTCCATGATTTATCGTAAGTACCTCAATGGAGAGTGAACTGAAGCATTAGTCCTCATTACACATCTTTCTGTTTTGTTCAAAATGCAACATTGACTTTCTATGGCAGGAAAGATATTAGTCTGAGGACGAGTAGCCTTTACAAAGTTTGTAGAGTCAGTTACTGTGCATTGTTGATAAGTGTGATGTGATGGATGTGTAGCAGTGACAGTCCCTTTCACCCTCAAGGCGATAATAGTACACGTGGTTGGTTTGACAAAGCAAAACACAATGCCGAATAATTGTGATTTGATTTGAAGAAACCCGGAGTCAATAAATGATACACGTCAATAGAGAGAAATGGCATTTGACAGTAATATTCCTGGAAAGAGTAGAATATCGCACGCACCTCTGGGATGGACCGAGTGGACACCTGTTTCCTCAGGACGGCGTAATCGATGTCTCCGCGGCCTCCGGGCGTCTCGCTGAGGGTCGTCAGGGCCTTCAGGAGTTTCCTCCGCTCCGATCGCTTCCAGTTGTGGGACACTTTACCCGAGCTCGGCGGTAAAACGTCAGGTGTCAGGATGCGCCCTGGTTTATTTCGAATACGAGGAGGCGGCTTCATCTCGCCGATGCAAACCAAGCTGAGTCACCGGAGGACGAACAGAAAGATGATCACCGAGCTCCGGCTGGTTCGATCGCTGTGCCTCTCAAGTCCCTCATTCAATCGACATGAAGTTACGAGTGCGTGATTCACTTACAGAACTGTAAAACCACAAACCACTCACGTTGAAACAAGTGTTTCCGGACAAACAATACTACTTCCTGTGCGATCTTCTTCTTCTTGTTTGATGCCGGGGGGCATCTGGCCTCAATGCGCATTACCGCCACCTACACCAGAGGAGTGCGGTTTACTTCTTTTTCTTCTTCTTGATCTTCTTTTCTTTTCTTTCTTCTTCTTCTTTTCAGTTTTTCTTCTTGATCTTCTTGTTTTTGTTCTTCCTCTGGGTTTTATTGGCGGTTGGCAAACAACGATTTGGTGCATGTATGGAGTGTGGATTTTGTCGTCTTTTAATTATATTATCTATTCTACTGAGTAAAAAATAACATATATATATATATATACCATATATTCTCTCAATTGCATCAGTTTTTTCTAAGATAATCAAGTAGTATTCAATAACACGCTCTTTACAAAATTGACTTTAATCTTGCCAATGTTTACAATCAGCTGAATTCTTTCTTGCTCATATTTCGGACAGTGTAATATGACACGATGAACTGTATCATGTTTTCCTATTTTTTGCAAAGTACTGTTTGGTCCTGTGTGTCCAAATCTGAGTCTTGATATTACTGTTCCTCTCTCATGTTTATTCATGCCCATATCATTTCTCCCACTTTCTTTTGAAATTGTTGAAGCCATTGCCTTTCCTGTCTTCCTCCCATTGCTTCTGCCTCAACCTCTGTTCAATGATGCTCTTCTGCTTTACTAAAGCTGACTGCCACTGCGCCACATCAGTGCAGCTACTGTCCACAGCCTCCTTTGCAAGTTCATTTCCTTTAACACCAATATGTGCCGGTTTCCATAAAAAACTATTGACAGGCCCATCATTGGAATTATGTACAAGGTTTGTGGTATTTCAATGAAAAATATCTGGTCTACTGTCTGAATGACTGTTCTGTATGCTGGCTAATGAAAAACTTGAATCTGAACAAATAATTCCTCTCTATGGTCATGTGTCCTCTATCCACTGTAGTGCTAACATTATTGCAACCATTTCTCCTGTATAGTGATAGCCCCTCACTGATCTTTTTCTCTATTTGATACATCTGTTTGAACTGGATACAACTGTAGTAACTGTCAATATGTGCCTGCATTGCTTGAGAATATGAAAATAATATTAATATTAATATTGTGAAAACTACATTAACATAAGGTAGTATCCACGGTGGATTTTCTGGTAATTGTACTGTTGGACTCTACACTGTTTAATTCTGTTGCTCTTTGTGCTGATGTCCATCCAAAGCTTTTTGTCTCTCTCCTATCCTTCTCCCAACAAGGTTTTAAAGTGTCCTGTGTTGGATGTTCTTCACTGTTTCCCTGTGAATTAGCCCAGTAATTTAATACAAGCTGACTCTGTCTCATATCTAGAGGCAATTCTTTCATTTCTACCTGCAATGCTGCTATTGGGGTTGTTTTAAAAGCACTTGTTATAATAATAACAATTATTATTATAATACTAATACATTTATTTATACAGCACCTTTCATTCATAAAATGCAGCTCAATGTGCTTTACAATACAATCAATAAAATCAAAGTCATGAAATAAGAGATCAATAAGAACATTTTAGCAATAAAACAAAGATTTAAGAACATTTTTTAAAAAATATGTACAAAATCTCATTGCATTGAATTTGTGTTGAATTCTACTCTACTGTATTAATCTAAAAAAATTTAAATATTTTATAAAAAAAATATTTTATCCATCTATACATTTGACCATTTATACCTAGTTTGCGTAGCCTCTCCACATCATATTGCATGCCTTCTCTATATAAACCTTTTTCTTTGTTTATTAGTGCCTTCCTAATTTTATGCTCCGAACATACAGTTGAATCTATTGTGTATTTTCTACCTTTCCTGAAGCCACTCTGGTAGTTGGATATATATCCTTTACTTTCTTTCTTTACATAATATGTTATGTGAGCTGAGTGCGGGTCAGAGGAGAAGAAAAATACATTTATTCTCTTTATTTATCCAGTTTCTTTTAAACCCCCAAACAATTATCATACTTCCCCAATGATGAACAATATCCTAAGATTCAGAACTCCCACCCCACATTTTCTACAGTTCCTACTTTTCTCTCTGTTCTACAGATTCTTCTTCCCCACATTCACACGGCCCTGTTGTTTGTTTTCCAATTAAGTGCGTTGTTTTGTTTAAGCCTGTGTGTCCCAACCTCAGTTGTAATATGAGTGTTTACCCTCTGGTGTTTTCTTTCCAGTTGCTTTCATTCCTCTCACTTTTGTCTGTATTTCATAGAGATGACAGCCTTTGTTTCCCTCATTCCATTGCTTTTGCCAAGCCTTCGGGGTGTGACTTTTTATGACTGCTTTATTTCCTCAGCCCTACCAAATGCTGCATCTATACTCATGTTTTGTTATAAAGCTTGTTAAGCTAGCAAATCTGCTGTCATTCCCCTCAATGCCCCTGTGAGCTGGGATCCAAATAAACCTAACCTCTTTTTTTCATATGATATAGTTTCAATAGCGTTTCATTTATCATATATATGTATGTCTCATCTGAGGATAGCAGGTGTTTAAATAACACTAATGCTGATAATGATTTTGAGCATATTCCATCTCAACTATACGTGAGTGGTCTGGTTTTCTTTCCTTTACAATTATATTTAAATCTTGGATGACCAAAGTAAAACCTATATTTCCATTCTCAGGTTTTTTGAATAAATTAGAAGAAATGTGTTATGTGTAGTTCTTGGTCTTTCCTCAACCAAACCTGGCCAATTTCCTCTTCCTTCATCTTGTTATTATTTCTTGACTATAAAAATCTAGGGAGACAGGGTAAACAGCCATGTGGGAGTTACTGGACGAGGCACTATATCTTTTCTTGGGTACTCCACTTTCCTCTGCCATTTAACTTATTGCCCAAGCATAATACTCTCCCTTAGCTTTGCCACTTTCCCACCCTCTTATCCCACATTACTTGACTTCTTAAGAAAACCACATGGAAACCCATTGCCTCAAACACTTTTCAGTTTTTACACATGCACATTTACCATGTAGAATATTTCAGGTTACACAAGATTTCTTGTATATATGTACTGTATATATATATGTATATGTGTGTGCGGAACTGTTCCGCATTTCAATACCCTCCAACTACTATGGTGATACCGAAGGGAATTGATTCTTATTCTGTGCCCTTCAGCAAATTATCCCTAGTTAAGTGTCTGTACTTTACTCCTTGTTTGATAAATATCGCACACCCTCTACCATTTCCACTGGTTTTCTCCTTGTGTATCCTGGAATATCCCTTTATAATAAACTCCAAAGCTGGTTTGAGCCATGCTTCCTGTATACATGTGGCATCTGGTTTTGTTTTTAAAGTGTTGATACAGCCTTTAAACTCTTGTCCATTGCAATCAGACTTCTTACATTCCACTAAAGAATAAGCATAGTGGTGTAATTTGAGGGTTACCTCTGAGGTACCCTCTCCTTAACTTAGATCTGCATGTATTTCTTCCCAAGATTCATATTAGACAACTTTGTGGCTGCCTTCACTATAATTTAGAAAAAAAAAATCTGTTTTAGTCTTTGCTTGCTCTGAACAGTGGATAACATATACTAGAAACAGAACAGATGTGTCAGTTGTGAGTCCTGTCTGATAGTTGTGTGATGATCTTGTATTTCCTTCATTACTTTTGGTTAAACATTAGTGTCTATTTACGATCTTCCCATCACACTCTCCATATGCATGCTGTCTGCCACATTTCTGCTTTCCCTTGCAGACCGCAGCAGTATGGCCATTCCTGTCGTGACTTTGCTAGATTAAACTAATATTTGATCTGTGAACTAAGCACCGGAAATAATTTAGAGGCCAGATGTCTTAAGTTTTATGGTAACCACTAAAATAATGCCCCAGAAACAGCAATGATGTGAGTACTTTATTTAGCCTCTGGTATCACATGGGTATCTACCCTTTTTGAATTCACTTAAGAGAATATCTGTGTTAAATCCAGAGTCTTGTCTTGTCATTTTGAAAGTAGTTGGAGTCAGCGACATGTTGCCGTTTTGGGACGGTAGTTTGGGAGTCTTGGACATGAGCCAGCTTGGCTGTGGGAGAACTCTGGGAGATGTTTATCATGCAAAAACCCAAGGGAGGCTCAGCTATTACGCCCCCCTTTAAAATCAGGTCTGTTTTGACACCCCAACTTGCTTTTTGATTTTTGGTTTCGGGGGCATTGTTAAATAACATGATAACTGACAGCTGTGGAGCAGTAGAAAAGCTATAATGATAGTGGCTGCTATAATACTTTCATACTCTCAGTGAAGCCCTGATCAAACTGGTCAGTGTGTTTACGCCCTCATGCAGTAATGTATTTGGTACAAGGATTTATACGATTGGGCATACTACAACTATACATTATACTATTTGCCAAACTCGTATTGTTAAGAAATTGCTGAAAAATATAATCTTTTTTCTTGTCTTACTCTTAAACCGAATTTGGGAAATTACCAATGCCACTAGTTGAAAATGAAAAACACTACCATATATGGAGTACAATCTACTAAATCAATCAGTCTGGCATTGTCTCTTTTGTCAGAACAGTCAGACTCAATCAGATATTCATGATATGTGAAAAATTCTAATGATCCCTGATGAATCCCAGGCTTTGTATCATTGCCTCAGGGTGAGGTTTAAAACTGAAATATTTGATGTGTGTATGTTGCCTCAAATACCACTGGGTCACGACAGCCTGCAGTGAAAACATTCTCACGCTCCAACTGAGCTTTCCCCTAAAATACAACAGGAAGTCGGGGGTTAGACCATAAGGAGATGGGTCAGGCAGAGCGGGATGGGGGGGGGGGCAGATAAAGATTGAATTGAAAGGACACAGCATTCAGTACCATATATGTTTTTACTTCTGAATGCTTAACCCTGTTCACATAAGAGGAGATATATACTTACATCTTATATTGCTTCAGTATACTCTTGGATTAATCATGTTCCATTTGATTTTGGCTGTGTATATGTTTTTCATAAATTGGTCTATATTTGGTATTTGTGTGATTTACCATCAACCTGCTGATGAAAACTAGTTTGCGGAGCTAAATCTGGCACATTTACATTTTAAACTGAAGTATGCATGTTAACTAATGTACATTGTCCTTTTCAATATAAAGGTTCAGTGTGTAAGATGTAGGTGAAAGGGATCTATAGTGCGTGTGTCATCTGAATTGTAAGAATTGCTGTTTTCTTTATCATAGAATCGACCTTTATATTTAAATATTTTATATTTACATCAGGAGTGGTTCCACTCTACGGAGGCCGCCATGTTTTTTACAGTAGCCCAGACTGGACAAACTAAACACCTTTTGAGTTTTAATGAGTATTGAATCTTTCATGTTTGGAAGGGGAGGGGGAGGTGAGGGGTATTCAGCTGCTACATGCAACTTAACCACTACATGTCACTAAATTCTACACACTCAACCTTTGTATATTACAGAAATCTCCATATGTCTTTCTGTTTATCATTCAGTCATTCATTTGCTAGGTGAGTCATAAAATCTGAGGCGTACCAATATTTAAAGTATTTATACAAAAGAAAATGTCTCACCAAAATGAAGGTAGGGTTGGGGATTGGGGGGTTATGACAATAATTGCAGTATGTGTGGGAAGGCGTATTGTATATCCAGGCAACCTATTTGTGATCATAATTGATGCTGTGGCCACATCGTGGCTTGTGGCTGCCACCGCAAGCCACGATGTGGTGGTGGCCATCCTGGATCTGGATCTGGGGAAGAAATCCAGTCAGTAACATGTATCAATGAGAAATAAATGTGAAGAGTGAAAGGAGGATGTAGAAGCTCTATGTGTCGACTGACAATCAAGACCAATAGCAGCATGTAGTGTCTCTGAGTTACTTCAAAAGTGCTACACAAATAAAATATATTATCAATGTTATCATATTTAATTTTTTAATGAGCATTTTGTCTATGAAATTGCTGTGTTTGTCTGAGGACATGCTACAGGAACCTGGGAATATATGCAAAACCAGTGGACTTGTGGTGTTTACAGTCAACAGGAATGTTGGTGAAAACAGAACTCAAACACTATGTGAATATATTTCCCGATTGGCATTACAATAAATGTGTATCAATAACTTCAATGCAACATCAGTTAAACCTGATTCTACGCTGCAAAGCAAGTCTGATGAAAAATCACAAATTAAAGTGATTTAGGTTAAACCTCTAGAATGTCAAAAAGGTCCTGTTCACACTAACCATAAATGTACAGGCAGCTTTCACCTGAAACATGTACTAACTATAAAAGTCTAAGTCTAACATATTTGCTATATGAATTTGTGAGTAGATGATAGATAGATAGATAGATAGATAGATAGATAGATAGATAGATAGATGATTTGTTATCACAAAAACAGCCCAGTAGTGTTTCAACAGTAACCAATAAGAGACACGCTGGATGAACTTGGTAAACAAAAGCAAACATTTCAGATTCTGTTGGTCATATTCATATAAATGATTTGAATTTACATACATCCATAATTTAGCTTATGTGGTAATCCAAGAATATCTAAAATAATCTTGTAAGAACTATCAGAGGGACATTATATATCCTCTCTAAGTTTTCCAAACATAGTCAGAACTGACAGCCAAAGCGATCACATTAGACACATAGCTGTGCTGTGGAGCTGGAGTCTCTTCACACTCACTACGCCACAGCCTTAAATGGGTAAAAACTTAATTTGATTTAAGTCCCTGTAATTCTCCACTCCTCAATGTCTCTGATACGCTGTGAGACTGGGACACATGGGACCAAGTAAGTCAAAGTCGCTGCAGATATTTAATGTTCATGAAATGCGGAGGGAGGGAGTACAAACAAAAAAGGAGACGATGACAGGCTGTGCTCCCACAGTTTCTCAGATGTATTTCCCATCCTGATGGAATGGAAAAGAGGAGGGCAACAGGCATGAAAAAATGTGTTTGTGGGATTGTGAGGAGAGGAGGAGAGGATGACAAAGAGGGGGGAGGGAAGAGTGTCCTCTACGTCCCCCAAGGAGCTGACCTCACTTGCTCCCCAAGCCACTTTTGGGTATAACAGCTCCTCTTGGCTGGCCCAGTGGCCATGCCTTGGTTTTTGTAGGCTCTATAAACAATTGCTTATGCTCCAACTGAGTGGGAACAATTTGTATCCGTAACCCTGTGGGGTTGGGAGGAGAATGGAAACCACAACATTCTTTGGAAATCCCATCTATAGCTTGCAATCTCTCTCTTCAGATCAACTCAGACTGATGTGCACGGCTGCGATTCACCTGTAATTAGGTTTTTTGTATTTTTTACTGACATGAATTTGATTCAATAGTAGAAATTAAAATGGAATTGCACTGCTTCAAGAAGGGCAATTTCTCTGTCATCTTTGTAGTAGTTGTACAAGTATTTTCACAATTGGTACCTTAATAGCCAGATAAAACAGAGGGAAATTTGTACACCTTGTGGTTGTATGTTTTTGGAAGATCTTGTCATATTTAGCAGAGACCAGTTTTCTTTTTGCCAAGGTTAACCAAGGTTACCAGTTATCATTGAGTCCAGTTGTACCATACCAGTGTATGGTACAACTCAGTATCCTTCAAGGGCCATACTAAATTACTTAACATGTATAACTTGGTAACTTCTCTAAGGTGAAGGCTGCAATAGCTTCACCTTTGATAGAGCAATTTGTTGCAACTCTTAATGTGCATGAGCTCAACTCTCCAGAACTCATTATCTGGAGTTTTTTCTTTTAAGAATTTATATAAAGTTTCCTTATCATTTGATGGGATCTGTCAGTGCTACGTGAATAAACAAACACAAAGGAGAAATTCTATTTCAGAATGCCTTCAAGTAAAATAATAAAAAGAAATGAAAATAGAGAGAATGAAGTCATAAATGACTTGATGACAGTGAGATTGAGGGTAAACTGGGTGATCCAGATGTCCTGAAGGAGTTAATGGAACAACAGGCAATAAAAGTGGAATGTTTAGGAAAAATTGATGCAGGAGTTGAGGTAATACCAAAGATGGAGGATTTTGAGTTAGTTATGAGTTTCAAAATAAAAGGAACACATAACAATGTCATTCACAACACGGTGCTTGTGGTTGATAAATATGCAGAGAATAACCAGTGTCAGTTTTTTTTAGGGTTTGTAGGAAACAGCTGTGCACAAAATTTCCATCCTGACAAAAATAGACAAGTTCAGCTATCTGAGGTCATATCTCACGGATGCATCCACTAAAATAGCAGGGTTACAACTGACTAAATCCAATTATGAAAATGCAATTCAATTATTACAGTATAGGTTTGGGATTATTGTTATTATTACTTATATATATTTTACCAAACTTAACAATAAAAGAGGAGGAAACTCAACGTATTAAAACAGGAAGTACAATAACAAAAGTCACAAAAGGTACACAGGAAGTGCATCATGGCAAAATGAGTGATGTGCAGCGTATAGAAGCAGTGTGTCAATGGTTAAATGCAATTTTTCCATTGCCAACAGAGTTAAATGTGTTTTCCAAAAATGTGTTGACTTGAGTGAGACAGTGAACAGACTTGGTCTAACAGACTTTATCACTTGGCCTTGATAATCAGCTACAAAGGTTCCAAGTGTCCAACTTAGTTATGATCTCAGGTTAGTTGTCCTTGTATTAAGTATTTGTAATTGGGGCTTGGAGTGTGGGGATGATGATATCTCCCACCTGACCTGTCATCCTGCATCCCCCCTTGTCAAAGCATCTTCAATCTCTATTTGTGATTGTAGCTTGTGTTTGCTGACATTGGAACAGTTGGTAGTAGTTGTTTATTTATCTTAGATGTTGGATCTTTTAGAATCTTTAAGCTACATCGTCTGTATACAGTATATCCTCTCTACTAGGGTTGCTTTTATAGTAGAATTCAATCAATTCCATGTTTTCCACCCTAGTCCATGAATGTCTTGTTGCAGTAGTCCACTTCTCATCAGGTCGCCCTCGTTCCCCGCCCCATAATGTGGGCGACTGAGCTGGTATAACTTTCCTAGTTTACTTTTCACTCATGCCTGAGGTAGGCTGGCAGCATTGAGGATATATATATATTCATTTATAGGCTATACACGCCTTTTCAGAACGGGCTGTGGTAATGCTGGTCGTAGCTTTTTTTCGGAAACTGTAAAAATGATCCTCAGTCATTGAGCTGTGGCAAGTAAAGACCTCAGTCCACAGAACCCTGAGGCTGATCAAGTCACTTTTACAATTTCAGAAAGAAAGCTGCAACCAGCATTTCCACAGGGCAAAATATATAACCCATTCCTAGCAAACATTACAATTTATAATGGACAATGCACTCGTACTTAATTTTACTGAAATCTGTATGTGTTTAAACTGTCTGAAGTTTGTAGCAGCAATATCACCAGAAAAAAACGCCTACCTTCCTCCTAAAAGTCCTACCTTCAAATCCCTTTGAAAGTAAATAAGTAATATCAACAAACTTCCCATTTGCAATAGAATGACCCCCCAATATTGTTATATCTGATGTTTCTTGATTAAAGATATGACTGCATTAATGTATATATTTCATTTTATTGCTGTAGATGTTTAAGGCTCTTTCAGTGGTCATCAAGACTAGAAAAGCGCTGTATAAATACAAACCATTTACCATTTATATTTGGTAGGCTACCGTGAAGTCAGACTCCTGCGTATTGTGGATGTGATACCATAGAGAGTTAAATGTGTTTCTCTGCAGAGTGGTGGTCAACAGGTTACAGAGAAGCATGAGGGTCAGCGTGTATAATCTGGGTGCCAAGTGAACGTGAACCTTTTGTGCCGGGGCTTATATTTGGCCCACAGCAGATTAATACATGGAGTCTTATCACGGTTTGGGGTTTTTTCAGGAGAGCCTAGTGTTTTTAGGTACCTGCAAAACTATAAATAATGCAAACATAAAATGACTGGAGCTGTGTGGGTGCATTTCTGAGAAAAGAATTGAGCAAGAACAAAAAAAAAGTTTTCACAAGTTAAAGAAGTCAAACTGCGATAAATTGAAGGAATACATTTAGGATAGAACATGCATTTTAACTTATATTGAGGAAAGGAAAATGTTGCGGCTCTTTGGGACTGAATGGATTGTAATACAGAGCAGTCTTTTTCCTATGTGATCCCATATCTGAAACATGATAAAGTCTTGAAAAGAGCTTCAGCCCCAGCTTATTGTGTCCCACCATGACAGAAACAGCTTGGCGAGCAGTGATAAAAGGCTAGGTGTTGTTTGACAGTCCACAGATATAATGTCTGTGTTATACTCCACAGACAACCACTAGATCAAACTTTGCTCTTACTTTAGGAGCAGGAGGTGCTGTAGTGGGGGGAGGGAGTGCAGGGAAAGCAAATGATCATTTTAGAGATCCCATACACTCCCTCTGGACACTTGGTATGCAAAATAAAAACATCTTGCAGACACTGTTTGTACTGTCCCTGCCTAAATGACATAGTTTGAGTGCAGGAGATTATTGAAGGTGGATAGTGTATTAGACAACAAAGTACAACAGCTGAAAGACCCAAAAAGTGTATGAAAATGTATTGGATATCTATTTAATAATCTATTTAATTGTGCATATTTACAAGCAACTTTTATCTCAAAGGCTATGAATTAAATTTATGATAATCTTCTTAGTATCATATGCATTGAATTTAGGATGTTATGCTCAGATAGTTTTATAAATAATTCTTCGCAGGATTCAGGTGAGGGGTGGGGGGGGGGGGCAGCATGCAGAGGTCAGACAGAACCTATTCATTCTGCTGCAGAGAGATTTTGTTTACAGCATATTGACAATGGCATCGGTGGTCATCACCGCAAACTCTCTTGACATCTTCGTCAGTGTCTTCTATGTGAATATTGTTTTTAATTTTTCGTCCATCACACTGGGTGAACCCAGTGGGGTTGCTGCGGGTTCTCTGGAAATTCTGCTGACTTTATGGGGGCCAGGCGGAGACAGTCTGCAGAAACTCTGGAGGCTTTCACTTGGACACACGTACACCTCCTCCAGAGAAACTGTGGAGGATCTTTGGAGTTCAAAGAACATCTGACAGCAGCTAGTGTTATGCTGTCACATAAAAATTTGATGTAGGTTTTACACAAATGTTAACTAAGGAATGTTTACCACTTAATGCTGTTATTAAAAGTCAAGATTTAGTTTTTTAATTTAGATGTTAAATTAAAGAAAATATTATTGCTCTATTACCTGCTCTGTTGTTTTAAGATGGCAAATGAGAGTGTGTTTTAAATTCCAATATAAATTCTGCTTTTGTATTTCATCAATTCAGACTTCAGTAAAAAAAAATACTTTTACTTAGCTTCTTTTTAAGATCTAACTGTGTTTCTATGATATAACTGATATGAATGTTAGTCTCGCTGCTAAAATAAAGCTGTGAACTGTAGATAATCTACATCAAAAGCCCCAAACTGTACCAATTCAATCATTCAATCATTTATTATGTTATTTTACATATCATTTTTTGGATTAAGGATTTTGGGTCGGATTTTATTTATTTAGTTTTTATTTTCTTCTCTGACACTTCTCTGACCCAATTACGGCCTTGATGATGTACATTAACATAGTACGCCTGCTCTTTTTATCAGAGCATAATGTTTCACTTTCCCTCCCTTGACACTTCCTATCAGGTGATAGATTGTCTTCTGTGCTCTTGGTCATGTCAGTGAGAAGCTTTGTGGTGGAAAACTACAAGGATGATTATGCCCTGGAGTTTCAGCCTTATGTAGCCAATTAAAAAAAAGTCCATTTCCTGGCTAGTTGGAGAGATGGGGGAGGAATCAAGTAAAATAACAACCAGACCTCTGAATCCAATGCAGCTCTCCAAATCCACTTCATATGCTACATATTATGCAGGGAATAAACAATACAAAAATCTCCAAAAATGTATATTTTTCTTGCAATAGTTGCACATGCACATATATATAGAACGGGGTAAGAATTCCAGGGTGTCCTGATTGGAATCTAAAACTTTCTTCATTCCTATAACTCTCTTCTGCAGTGGATGGGAAACATATTAGCACACAAGGCCAGCTTTGGTTTACTAGGTGGGATAAGTAGTGTCCCGTACAGCAGCAGAAATCTGTGGGTGTGCAGTGAAGAAAGCCCAACAGACTGCACTACAAAGAAGCATTACCTGTTACAGATTCATTCCTTTAATGCTATATTCAAACGTAGGTAATTTTAATGTTTTGTCTGATGAATTCACCTTTATAGTTCATGTTAACATGTTAACACCTAACAATTTCAAATCAGGAGCAGTCTTGATATTTCCCTTAATGTACTAAATGATTTGGGATTTTTGTGTTTCACCAGCTGTGTGAATAAGGACACTTTTTTTTTACCGAACAAAGAACTTGCATCCAAGAAGTCTAGACTGATAATCCATGTGGGTTGTTTGTATCCATCCATAAAATAAGACACTTAAGAATGTAGTAGTGGATGTAGCAGATGTATCAGTACGTGTACAAAATCTAAGATACAATATATATATATATATATATATATATATATATATATATACCTGCTGACTTGAATATTGTTATTCTTTATTATCAGGCTTCACCAGACCAGTCCTTAAAAGACTCTGCAGTTTGTCCAAAATGCTGCAGCATGTGTACTGACAAGATCCAGGAAAGGATATGACATTTCACCCCTAAAGCCCTTAATGACACAGCACCATCATACCTTAAAGAGCTCATAGTACCATGTCACCCCACTAGAGCACTGTGCTCCCAGAATTCAGGCTTACTTGTCGTCCCTAAAGTAGAATGGGCGCTCAACTATCATCCCCTAAGTTTCAGTCTGGGAAGCAGACACCCTCTCTATGTTTAAGAGTAGGCTTAAGACTTTTTTGACAAAGCTTGCAGTTAGGGCTGGCTCCCCTTTGACCATCTCTTAGCTGCGATAGGCCCAGATTCTCGGCTGACACATTGCACATGGTGCTTCAATCAAGCATTAATACACGTTACTGACATAACGTCTTTACCAGAGTTCTTCTGCTTTTTTTGTTGCAGATCCAGGATCTAGGCCGGGGCCATATCGTGGATTGTAATGTTTTTTGGGGTTGTTTTTCCTCACTCTAGTCAAGGGTTGAGAGCACAGGATATTGCAATGAGGCTGATTGTGATTAGTTATGTAAATAACATCTGATTGATTGACAACTTGATTGACTGAACAACACTTCTACAATATACTGTTACTTTTTTTAATTGTTTACATCATGGACATTGTAGTCTGAAGTCCGAAGTTTATTTGCAGTGAGGCCATTGTGCAACCAGATGTTTTTTGCATCAATTCTATAATCAATGTTTTTCATAAAATGAAATGGAATTGGCTCTATTACTCTTTTGAAAATAAATTGTTAATTTTTTCATACACTGCATGACACCTTTTTCAGAGGTCTGCACAATCAACACAATCTTCAATCCCAAGTGCAAAACTTAAAACTTAAACTTAAAAACTCTTAATTAAAGCACTGCAATTCTGTTCGATATAAAGCAATAACATGAGTATTTTACTTTTACTTTAGTCACATTGCTAAAGAGGTAGCGATTAAGAATGCTGCTGCAGTGATGGAGATTTGCACCCACAGCATCCGTGAATGTTTGTGTCAGTACGGTATTGTGAGATGAAAAGAATCTAATTATCAAAATGATCACTTTGTTGGTGGAATCAGTACATAGATAGAAGATAGAGAGATCTAGACATTAACCATATTAGATTGCTGTTAAGTTCCCATGTTAATCCATCTAGGATATTATTATACTAATTTTGAATTACATAATTGTATGTAAAGAACTAAGAGCTGCATTTCTTTGCAAGTTTATCATTAAAATATTTATTTTCTTGCCGAACAACTGGATAAATGATTTCAGAGGTATATATATAGAAAAGCGTTATATAAATACAACCATTTATTTACCATAGATGTAGGTCTGGTTTATATCTCGGAGCATACACATGGTCGAATACAATTCTTTATGGTTTGGGTTCAGAATATTTCTGCCTCTGCTGCTTCAATTTACACCAATATGAAACAGTACATCCGTGAGATTTTACAGAAAAACACATTGCTCGAATACTTTTGATAAATGCGAATTGTCACCTTGAAGATTCATGTAACCCTTCATCACACTTCCCTCCCTCCCTATAGGCAATTGCTGAAGCTGAAGCTGTTCCACTTTTTTACATCACTCTAACTTCCACAGTATGAGCTCTCTCAACAGACAGCTGGATTTATTGCAGACTCACAGGACTCCTGCTACCGCCCCAGCCCACTCAACATCCCCCATTCCTCAACCCAGACACACATATCCAGACCCTCTAACCCTTCTACGTACTCCGTGTGGGAACACAGGTCTCCATTTCACCGGCCTGGCTTTGTTTTCATAGCAAACCCAGGGGCCCTCTTCCTCCACACTGGCAACCTCAACAACTTTCCCTACATCCTAGTCTGAGAGTCATTTACATGGAGGAGAGCAAAGTTGATTCAGATGCAGACCCTTTGTTTAACTGAGTGGCAAGTTTTCTCTGAGCAACTTTTAATTTTTTTTTGGATGTATGAAATTACATAGATTCAGATCTATTATAAAGTTTGTTAGGTCCAAGCTTTCATGGAATTTTAAAATTTAAATTGATTTGGAGCTTGAGGAGTAATGAGGATAAACAAGGATAGATAAAAATCATGTCAATGCTTGTGGCTGCAACTTTATTCTTTTAGGACCTCTCAAATGTGAAAGGTCCTAGGCTATTATCATTGAGGGTCATTATCCGAGGCAAATTCAATGTTTAAAGTTAGGGCTAACAGTGTCAAAGCAGCAGTAGTGTGGACCCACTGTGAGCCACAGCAGCTCAGTGAGGTAGCTGTCATGCACATGTGCGGTATGTGTTGTTCTGATGTCAGATTAAATCCTGCATGCTTGTTATATTATATTTGGCCAAGTTTTCATGGCAGGCTGAAAAAACCCTAAGGCTAGTGAAGCTCCCGTGTTTTAGACAGGCTTTCCACAACTGCCTGGAAGAGTCTGTTTAAATGAATTGTTGTTAATTATTAATCAAGATCAATAAAAACAAAATTAGACCTAGAAATGCACTCAGAAGACGCTTTACCTTCACAGCATGCATTCTGAAACATTCAATATGTACTATATCGTAAAATGTTTAAGGCTCAAAAGTTTTACCTTTTAAGCACAGGTAAATGTCATCGACTGAAAAATTATGGAATTATTAAGAGGAATGCAGCCCTGAAAAATGATAATACATCGATAATGCCACTCTAAAAGTAGATTGAAAGACGTGATGAGCATAGTATATTTATATGTTGTGGATATATGGTGTAGATGTTAAAAGCAATAGCAACAACTGGGAATTGGGAACAGCTCAAACCGCATGAATTAAATCTGCAAGAAGCAATTAGCAGGATTCAGGCTTCAGAAAGTTGAACAAAGTCACCTCAGCTAGTTAAATTATATTTAAAGACTGTAAAACCAAACATACCGTTATTTTATCATTTTGATATATGTAGCATTTCATTAAATATGCACTCAAAGTTCCATTTGTGTCCCCAGTGCACTCAGTGCTTATGCTTTCTTGTGTTATAAGCAAAGATGGGACAGGTGGCACACACTGGCACCAAACATTATTAGGTATGTTGGTATTTAGTTGGTATATGTAGGTATTTGGTGCTATTTAAATATGGCATGCACACCTAATTTTGTGACATTTGAGGCACACAACCGTGTTACTTTTGGCACCCCTTAGGGTCAGACTGAATGTTCTTTGGTAGGCCTATTCCCAACCAAATGCTGAAGAGATTTACCAAGATTTATGATGATTGGACAAATTCCCAAAGAGGGAATTAAAAGATAATCACTAAATAAAATATATTTTGATTAACGATGGTCATGTTTTTTCACTGATCTTGCTCATTACCTCAGTCAAGGACACTATGTTTAAATTTTTTTTTGTTTGTCTACCTGTGGTGGGGCATGACACAGCAGATCCAGATGCACAAGGGGATTTTCTTTAACTTCCTTTAACATGTCAAGATAGGGCGCTAGTCTTGGTGGATGTATGCACTCTCTGAACACCCCTCTTATTTTACAATTTTCTGATTTTGAATCTTTACACAGATGTGACCAAAATCACATATTTTTGGCTTTCCAGAACATGGCTATTGACTGGGTTTACAGTGCCACAATTTCATGTAGGCCTATATGAGTAAGTGTGTAAATGTCTGTGCAGATAAATAGCAGAGTGTCAAAGTAGGTCTATGAACAGCACTTATGAAAACCATATGACAGAGAGAGAGAAGCATAGTTTGCTGCACCTCCCCCCATTCGGACCCACACATACACATAGTACCCCCCAACCCCCAGCCACCACCTCTTCTGAAAAACATACAATTCTTTTCCTCAACTCCCTCCCTTTCTCCCCTCCTTCTTGCTATGTATCACTCCCTCTAGCTTCTTGCCATTTCTCCCCTCCCTCTCTGCTCTGTGAAATGTTGGGACAATCTGCATGCACTCAACTCTGGCTCAGATCTCTTTTAACAGGACAGAGTGAAGAACGCAGGCACTGTAAAAAATGTGAGTTCAAATGAAAGCGAGTGCAACTCAGAGAGACAGGGTCAGAGAGAAAACCACAGTAAGGTAGTATAAAGTGTGTAGAAAGTTAGGGTGAGAGATCAGTCGGAATCAGTACTAAAAAAGAATGGGCTGTCTAGTTACCAGTGCTGCTGCTCTTCTCTTAACCTCCATGCTGGCTTTGCTTTTTGGAGTTTCTTCAGTCCTTGGCCAAGACCTGAGAGAGAGGGATGCACTATGTAATGCTGATGGCTGCTTTGTGGTCTATTTCCAAAGAAAAACCTTTTTGGACTCATGGAGGGCCTGCAAAGAGAGAAGAGGCAATCTCGCCACCATCAAACGCAAGGAGGATGCCACCACTATTGCAATTCTTTTCTCAGCTCTGGACTTGCGACACTCACGCACCAATATCCAGGTATGGATTGGCCTGCAGCGCCAGCCTCGCCAGTGTAGCACTACTCGCCCCCTGAGGGGTTTCTCTTGGACCACTGGTGACCAGGACACAGAGTATACCAACTGGCAGAAAGAGGACTCCCCTGATTTGTGTATGGTGCCACGCTGTGTGGTCATGGGCTACAGCATTCTAGAGAAGAATGATAATTTAAAATGGCAGGATGGCTCCTGCTCAGTTCCTGCAGATGGGTATCTTTGTCATTATGGCTTTAAAGGAATGTGTCCAGCCTTGTGGACCGAAGTTGGAGGCAATGTCCTTTATTCAACACCATTTAACCTTCTAAGCACACTGCTAACACATGTACCCTTCGGATCTGTCGCTATTGTGCCGTGCCCCATAGGCACCAAGGAGGAACAATCAGTTTTGTGTATGCTGAAGGAGGATGGCTCTGTTGGGTGGTCAAGAGATTCCCCTCTTTGCTCTGATCCTCTTGTATCAGACAAATGGTGCGATCTGGATAATGGTGGATGTGAGCATTACTGCATGCCGGCTGGTGAACACTTCTACTGTGAGTGTGCTGATGGGTATCAACTAGGAGATGATCGGCATAGCTGTGAGATGTCTATTTGTCATGGGGCAACCTGTGAGTTTGAGTGCCTGCCCCTTTCAGATGGGTATCGCTGTGCCTGCCCTGAAGGATACATGCTTGGGCCAGATGAAATTGCCTGTTTGGATGTAGACGAGTGCCTCCAGAGTCCTTGTGAACAAATTTGTGAGAATGCTCCAGGGACATTTGAATGTCGATGTCGGGAAGGTTACCATCCAGATGATGAGGGTGGATGTGAGGATATAGATGAGTGTATAAATGACCCATGTGAACATGCTTGTGAGAACACTCAAGGCTCTCATATCTGCCACTGCCATCTGGGGTTCTCCCCAGTACCCGAAGACACAAAACGATGCCAGGACTCTGATGAGTGCCAGATCCCTGGGACCTGTGAGCAGATGTGTGTGAATTATGATGGTGGATTCGAGTGCTTCTGTGAGGAAGGTTATAAACTCATGCCTGATCAACACTCATGTCAGAAGAGCGGTGAAGGAGATGACCATTCTCCTTCACTCTCCTCTCCTTTTCCTTGGGTCACCCACCAACCTGAGCCTGTATGGGACCTCATGGAATATGACTGGAATCTGCCGCAGAGCCACACTGACTGGCCCCCAGAGGAGGAGCAATCTCTGAACTGGCTGACTGATCCACCCACAGTTTTGAAATCTGATGTCATTTGGGTCACCAGCGCTCCACATGAGGAACTGCCCTTTTATTCTTCAGTGGACTCTTTGACACTGGGGGATGAGAATGATGAGAAAGTCACACACATTAATGGAGATGATTGGTTAGAGTGGGGGCAGAAACCTCAGCCTGACCTGGAAGTTTTTCCAAGCACCATCTCGACCACACCTCCACCAGACACCAGCTCTAGCACTGAACCAGACTCATATGAAGATGACAAGGAGACCACCACAGCTCTTCCCTTCCTTTCCAGCTCTACAATCTCTGAGGGAGCTTGGAATTGGTGGTCCAGCCTCACGACTTCAAGCCATAAACCAGGAAATCCAGAGGATTTAGTCACAAACCACAACATGACTAAGGATTCCAGCTACCGCAACAAGGGAGACGAAGAACAGTTCCCAGAGGAGTTGGGGGAGGAGAAAAATGACGAACCAACAGTTCTCACAGAGCTTACCTCTTCCCAGCCAACCTCGAGCGGGGCTGTACAGAGCAGAGACACCGTGGATTCTGATCAGGAAAACAGTGGGCATAAACACAGCAGCACTTGGCTTCTGGTGGGACTACTAGTGCCCATCTGTATACTAATATTGGTGATGCTGACACTGGTCTTTGTCTATTGTACTCACTCTGGTCTTCGGCCACGCAGTAAGAATGTCACTGACTGCTACCACTGGATTTCTGGGTCTCATGATCCACAGGGAGCTCCTAACCCCTCAGCAGGGGTCAAGACCTGTGTTTAAACAGAGAAGAGAGAAACTGGCATTCAAATAAATTGTCTCTTTTTCAGAGGTAAGCCCGAGGGAATAATGAACCTGCTAAGGAACTGCCCGCTCTGAGCGTATATAGATATGATGCTTGAATATCAACTAATAGAGGTAATGAAGACACACTGAAAATCACTGACCTTTTCGGGACACATTATCTATGTGGTAAAAAACTGCTTAGAGGTTTTAACATTGGACAATGTTATATTGTCATAAAACATACAATCTTCAGTTGTAATGTCAAAAAATATTTTAATATCTGGGGATACTGTTTGTAGACATTTATTCATTTCATTTACAAAATCTCTTTCATACAAAATCCTCAGGCTCAGTTAATTTAATTTCTATATCACTAAAGACATATGTTATTCTCAACCGCTCACATCAACAATGGGAAAGAAGAAACTCTAGGCCAATATTCCTTCAAGAAAAAAGACATTCTGTAGTCACATGATATTGCTGGAAAAATAATCATTTGTTTCATTTTTTCATGTGTTGAATACTTCATGAGCGACTGAAACCACCTTTGTGTATTGTGGTTCTATTGTATTTATATTTTGTTTCATACTTGTTTCAAATTTTCAAGTAAATTCAACAATTGTAATACATAAATGACAAAGTTTATGGACCCCATAAACCTAGTGAAATACAGAGGAATGTCTGTCTACACATGGGAAGATTTTCCCCCACTGATGTCCAGTTTAACAGCACCTATCCTTTTCTGACTTTTTTTTTTTTAATAAAAGTTGAAGAACAGATGTTCACAATGCACAAGGAATGTTGTGGGAGCTGGTAGCTGATATTAGTCATGATGTTAGAATTGCCATCAATCACCTTTCCTAACCTTACTTCATTAATACAAGAAGTCTATGTCTTAGTCAATGCTTTAATTGTTCAATTGTGGATCGTCAATGTGAAACTCTGTAGTTTCTTCTGAAACTTCTTTTTGTAAAATGTTTTTCAATTTATGGTGAAAATTAAAGTTGACAATTTCAGATCCCAGATTACAAAACTGTAAGTAGCAGTTCCAATTGGATTTTAAGGTGTATCATTTTTATAAAACAAATGGGGAAAAAAACAAATGAAACTAACCTAAGCACTAATTTACTTTTTTTTTTAACTTAATTTACATTTAGTGCCATTTCAAATTCAGAAAGAAAATATTGTTTGATAGACTGTGAAATATAAGAAACATCTAATGTAAATTGTTAGGTTTTTATATTATTATGTGAAGAAATCTTGAATTAAAAGGTATGACAGGGACTCTGTATGAAAGTTTATTATTGACACACATTACACTTCCTTTTATAGACCCTTCATTGACAAGAGGATGAATTTTCATCACATACACAAAATTACCAGCTGTTTAGAAAGACCTTTAAGTTCCTTTAAAATACTCGATGAACACTAGCGAGTAGACCACAGGATAAAATGTATATATGAGATTTTTTTTTTTTCTTCAGAAAAGACCACCGGCTCCTGAACACAGTTGGGATGAATTGTGAGAGTACTGACTAATGGAATGTGCTGATCAAAACCAGGTTCTGGCTCTCAGAGGGGGTCTCTCTCTCTTTCTCTCTTCTTTCACTCTTTCTGTCTCTCTCCCCTTCTGACCTATTTTCAGCTCTGTCATTCCTTCTACAGTGCTCATTTTACAGATCTCGTCCAGTCATTAGTGAGCTGAGTTGTTATTTTTCTTTGATAAACCTCTATGAAACAGTCTCTTACTAGAATTACAATGGTGTGATTGTATGCATCCACCCTCCAGTGTTGTTTCAGTCTACATACATTTCATTTTACAGACAGATATGACGTCACCCTGACCTTTGGCCACTGAAATCATTTCATCTTTGAGTCCAGGTGACAACTGGTCAAAAGTTGAAGAAAATTCCCTAAAGACGTACTTGAGATTTCAAGTTCAAGTGGCCAGAAACACGTTTTTGACTTTTACCTTCAACCACCTAATGCTTATCAGTTAATCTGTAATTCTATGTGAATATTTGTGCTTAATTTAAAAGGGCTCATTCTAGGTGTTCTTAAGATAATGCAACAACGAGGCAAAAGAGGTTTTTGATCTTTGGCCACCCAAATCATTGTCAGTTCATCTTTGAGTCGCAGTGCGTGTTTGTGCCAACCATAATGAAATTCCCTTTGCTTGTTCTTGATGTAACACATTGATAAGTCACAAGATCATGAGTCCAAAAATGCATTTCGTAAGTACACAGCGAACTTGACCTTCAACCACCAAAATCGAATCAGTTCATCTTTGAGTCAAGGTGAATGTCAGTCCCAAATTCTTTTTAAAATGCACTGGGTGTTCCTAAATCCTGTCGGGTTAGAACTCACAGATGCACAGCCACACACAAATAAACACTCACACTGAAGAGTACACACATAACGCTTTGTTTTATTGTTTTTATTTAGTTTTGGTAAAAAAAATTCACACTTCCATTCATGAGTTTAGAACAACAGTTTAGAAAAGAAAGCAGATTGTCAATGGTTGGCTTTTAACTTCCACAGGTTTGAATACCTTTTTTTTATTTGTTATGTATTTATTTATTTATATTTTAGTCTTCCCCATAGTGCTAAGAAACTCAATTTTAGTAGAGTGAAATTGGTCATTTTTCTAATGGGCTTACATAGAATGAGATCAAATGAGTAAACCCGATACTTGGGATTAAATTTCCTTCAAGTATGTTTTTTTTCCATCACACTATTTTTAGTTGTCGTACAAGCAAACATAAAATATCCAATATATAGTCTGTAACATCAGATAATACTTTTTAAAAATTATGATAAACGTCCTGCTCTACACATAGCACCAAACAGTATCATGATGAAAGACAATTAGCAGTACCATATGAGCCATAAGATAATCTTTTGTTGCAGTTACACAAATGGTCCACATGTGGGGGATGCTGTCCCACTACTACTCTAAGAGATCCATCCTTCTCCACAAAGTGAGGGTGACAGGGTGTACTAGAGGCTAAATGGATCAAGGTGCAAATCAATAAATGGAGCCATACATAGATCTATTCAAATGCTGTCATTGTTGCATTTCACCAAGCTAGTCAATTACAGTTTGTCTGATGATAAAATAGAAGTCTGATGTTTGACAATGTGTTTTCTATCAATGTGATATGAAAAACAGCATTTCAGATTGGTAATCCAGTGAGCACGAGGTTAAAAGTTTTCTTTTATCTTGTTTTATGTTTTGTAGTCCTAGCCATTGCTTCTATCAGTCATGATAACATTGAACTCACAAATATAACCTCACAAGAGGAAAGCTCTTGAGTTTGTCTGTTCACACCTGCCATTAAAATCTGTCCTGAATGTGTCTCCTGTGACCACTTGTGATCAGATCTCCCACCCTCATTCTATGTGCAAGAAATTATATACGGCAGTTGTGTTCACGAAGACCAACTTATGTTATTTAACCCAGTCTTCATATAGAGATGTTTTCAATAACAATGTTTGTGTGTTTGTGTGTGTGTGTGTGTGTGTGTGTGTGAGAGAGTGTTGACGCAAGAAGGAGAGAACAAGCAGTCAGGAGGGGGCTGAGTGAATCTTGTTCGTTGTGCAACTCTGCTGGGAAGAAAGATTTTACCAATTAAGAAAAGCATCAGTCATTATGTGGTGATGATCCTGGGGTGGCGTTACTCATCTAAGTTGTTTTCTAGTTGTTTTCTCACAGCAGAAGAGAGACAAAGTCTAAAAAAACATTCCTTCTGAAATATCTTGGATTATTTTTTGATTTAGAAGTTTTAAACACGACCAATCTTACGTTTGATGAATTAACTAGCAAACAGAGCCTAACCTTGACTGTGGGTTCTGTAGAATATGCAATAAACCAATAGTTGAAATCTCTCCTTTACCCGTTTCAAAGTAAAAGCACTCAAGCATAGCACAATTGTAATGAACATGAATTATCCTTTAAGGTAAATGCAAAATATAGGAAATGTCCTCTTTATTGATGGAGTCTGGATTTTGATTAAAAATATAAATACAACCGAGTTATTTCGTCTCAGGTTAACTGGTTTGCTCTGCAGATTTCATCCATATAAAAAACACTCCATCAACAAATGAGGTTTCTTTAGTTTGTAACAGAAGTATGAGGGGTTAAACTTTTCAATAGTGTAGTGTGCATACAAAAGGAAATGAAGAGTTAATGCAAATTCTTTAACAACTGAGCAAACCCCATGTGTTGATGAGGAGTGTGTGATGCACGATTATCTGGGCTGATTTATTACTGGCCAATAAAAGGAAATATATGATTTTTTATATTATTGTAAAAACAATAATTGCAAAAATGTAACTAGGCCAGCAGGTGGCAGCAATGTAATGTACTGTACTGGATTCTGAGAGGAGGGTAAAAGTTTAAACATAACAAATCTCCTACGTTGGCTGAATAAATAAACTATCCACAGATTTGTTCATTCAACAAGCATTTGAAAACTGCAAAAAGTTAACAAGAGGCTAAAGCAATCAACAAAATCACAGAATTTATGGCCTGTGATGAAAAGACCCATACGGGTTCAGAGCCTAGTGTGCGTGTGCGCAAGGGGAATAACAGAAAACCTGCAAGTCTTTCACAAACTATCTTAGAGGATGGATTATATGCTTCATGGCCAGGCACAGCGGAGAAGGCTGCTAACGTTGCATTTGGGTAAGACACAAAGTTTGGTTATGACACCTTGTGAAGTAACTTCAATCAGATGGGAAATCTATGCCTATTGGGTCTGAGTCTCCCTGCCAGGTCTGGAGAGGAGTGCATTATTTTTTTTAATATAAAAAAATGTGAGATCAGTTATCATATCAGACACGAGAAGCGGGTAATTATCAGTTATTGGTATAAGTTTTCAAAAAATCCGTATTGTGCATCCCTGTGTGTGAGACCAAAGAAAGCTTTGCTACAATTATAACTCTGAGTTGAGACTAAAACTGCTGTTTCCAAAGTCTGAAATAAACCTTCAAGCTCAATGACAGCATTTATTGAGGACTGAGGTAAAATGCCTTGAACGAACAAGGACAGAACACTAAAGCATGGGCAGCATCTCAGAAAATTCAGCCCTGTTGTCCACATGACCAGTACCTCCCACAGTTACGTCAGACAGCCACACAATGAAGACGCAACCCTCAGAGCCAGCACCATGTCCTTTAAATTTCCTGCTTACTGTGCCGGGGTGCAGCGGTGGCTCTTGTAGGTACCCAGGTGGCGGAAGCTGCGCCCACACTGCTGGCAACAGTAAGGTGTGGCCCCACTGTGGATCCTCTGATGAGTGTACAGGTTCCCGAGCTCCTTAAAGCGGCGGCCGCACTGAGGACAGGCGTATGGGCTCTCACCAGTGTGGACCCGTTGGTGTCTTTTGAGTCCAGACAGCACTGAGAAACCTTTGCCACACTGGGGGCATGGGAAGGGGCTCTGGGCTCCACTGTGCACCAGCCTGTGGCTTTTTAACCGGGCCGCGTGGCGGAATCTCTCCCCACATTCTGGACACATGAAGGGCTTTTCCCCGGTATGAATACGTTGGTGCTGTCGCAGGTTGCCAAGGTAGTTAAAATGGCGGCCACAGTCCCCACACTCATAACCCCCCTCAATTTTAATCTCCTTTTTCACAAGCCCTCCTCCCCGACTGATGCTGACACCAGCTCCTGGTCTCGTGTCATCTTCGTGCTGCCCTCTTTCACTCCTCATGGAGTCACTGCTGCTGCTCCCCATGGTGGGTACGGCAGAGGAGGTGGACTGCAGGGCCTGAAGAGTCTGGGCACCTGCAGAGTCTGAGTGTATCAGTTTAATATGTTCTTCCAGGAACATAGAATCAGGGCAGAAGGTTCCACATAGAGAGCAGATGTAGGTGTGACTGGTGAACTGTTGACCTGAAATCAGAGAGCAGAGGTTTTGATCTTGTGCATGATTAAAATAACACAGGTTAGGTGGGCTACATAAATAAATTACAGACCACATAGTACAACCTCAAAGTGATCCAATACACTGCAAAAATCAGCGTTAAAAAAAGTGAAAACTATAATCTGCTGAAGTTTTTCTGATTTAAATCCAACAGAAAATGTATTTTAAAACATTTTATTCAATAGTGAAACATTGAAAATGTCGCAAAAAAATGCTGCTATTGAATACACTCTCTGTTTAACTGTGGAGTGAAGGACACCATATGATATGATCTCTAGACTGCAACAATTTAGTAACACATGTGACTGTTTGGAGACAGTACAACTAAACTTATAACTAACTTTTTAAATCATCATCATCACGTGAAATACCAGGAGCAAGCAAAAATGTGTGTGTGTGTGTGTGTGTGTGTGTGGTTGAGATAGAGTAATGCCAGGCTACTTATTACAATGAGGGGTGAGGGACCATTCTGTGCAGGATGTCTTTTGTCCGTAGTGCTATCTAGTCCTGTAGGCTACAGTCCATACTCTCTTTCATAACAATGAAACGAATCACAGATTTATTTTTTAAAAGCTAAGATAATTCTGATCCTTCTGAGCGACGGTCCCACTCCCCGAGTTTAAAAAAAATAGGTTCTCTGATTGAAATTGATCTATTAAACAATCTATTCATACAAAGGATTAATGAAAATGTCAATACATGCCCTTTCCTGTGAGTGATTTTGATTAAACATAACGCCAACACTTTAGAAAGCTGTGTCGCTTTTCTCATCTATCTCCTATGTGTGAGCGAGGTGGAGTTTCCACTAACACACACAGGCCCTGGGCCCCTCCCACACTCACAGAGAGACACAGAAAGTGAAACAGAGATGAGAGGAGCAGAGCCTGTTGACGCAAATGAGCCGGTATGTGCAATTCGTGTGGCAGTGGCAACAAAAAGTGTGAAAACAGGTTTTCCACTACGGCCCGCTTCTGCAAAATGATTCAGGATCAGAGCAGAAGCACTTGTTGGTTTGTACTCTGTCAGAGTTCACTGTGTCCTCCCTCCAAAATCCCAATACCAATAAACACCAGCACAAGTGATTAGGACCTGCTTACTCAGTTCACCTGCCACAGGCAGCACGAGACACGTACAGCCAGTGTATCAGGGTTAGAGTAAGAAATATAGTATAAGTAATGTATAATAAATCTTAATATAAATATTGGGCGTGGCAAAAAAGCTCTATAACTTTTAAACGAAGCAGCCCCCACAGCACATGTTGCCTATAGTATGTAAATCTGTAAGCATGTGTCAGATGCAGACGTACAAAGCATCTTTGGCTACACTTAACAGGAAGTTGGCCATTTTGAATTATGTGATGTTTTTTGCAATTTCCACACGTTGCATTTTAACAACTCTTCTACAGCTGCTGTGATGTCGACTTCAAAATCTGTGCGGGCAATGTAGGCACATGCATGAGCACATTTTTTTTAAAAGAATGTGTCCACATTGAATTGCCTGACTGTGGCATGGCATTGAAGGTTCGTGTTTCGCCATGATACAGGAAGTTGTCATAACTTGACAATTCATATACTGAGATCTGTTGCGCAATGTGCAATTCACTATTTGTAGTTGTCTCATCCTAAATTCTGTGGTCCAGTATTGCAAAATCTGCATCAGAAATGAAGTAACAATGTGCAAATACTATTGGCCCATCTTTAAGTGAACAAAATGTGTAGGAGTAATCTTCCATGTCACTGTTTCTAGCAGATTAGTTCTTTGCCTAGCTGCTTTGAAAAAACAAAATGAAATTAAGCGTGCACCCACTTCTCAAGGCACCACTGCACCACCACATACAGTCATTCATCCAGCCACCAACATCAATCCACCATTTACATTTCTAGTCTTTTTGAAGTTAAATTTTCTTTCTACTCATTCTTACCCACCTGCCTCAGGCTTGTCTGTACTGCCTTCCAGGGGACTACCTCCCTCCCCTGAAGAGCTCTGGGGATCAACAGTGAAATCAGAGGGCTGGACATGTGAGAGCGGAACCTGGGACTGGTCAAGTCCACCCCCCTCCCTCCTGGACGTCTCATCGTCGTCATCATCATCATCATCCTCATCCGTCTCGCCGGTGAGGGTGTTATCACACTCTGGCTCCTTCATGACTGTGAAAAATATGATAAAAATAAAACTTGAATAATCTACAGAGGAGAGTTGTACTAAGGTTACTAAGGTTTACCATACAACATGATGTGCAAGTGTTCTCTTGTGGAGCTCTTTATAGTCTATTAAAAGGTATGGATGGTAAGATTACCACATTGGTGTAGCTGCATAAAAGGAATTGGATTTAGACTCAGCAGTAGATTAAAGGGGGAGAGTGTAAATCATGTTACTTTATGTCTGGACAACTGGGCAATGGGCAGAAGACATGAGAAGTTAGCAGCAAGAAGCTCGACAATAACAACAGTAAAACAATAATACTAGTACTATACGAATTAACAATGATCACATTTCTGAGTGCTCTGACGCCAAACCATGAGATGATGAGTGACGGTGTGGGTGGGAGTAAAATTCCTGTTATGTTGGTATGGTATTCAATAGTTGAGAGGTTCTTACAAAGAAGCATAATTGTATGACCGCTGCTCAAATTTTACTGCCTGATAAAAGTACAAAGTGGTGGTGCAGTAATGACGCAAATTCACTTTTCACTCATGAAAAGCATTGACTCTAAAGTCTTCTTTGCAGATAAACCAGGCAGAATGAACGCAAAGTTTTCTTACTTCACTCTGCACCGCAGAAGTCCAGCATGCAAACAATACAAAGTGACAGTGTATTGTAGTAATAATGCCAAGGAATAATTCCGAGGCAGGATCAAGCAAATTATCACAGGCAAAGAAAACAGTTTCATCCAAACAGACAAGTGTGCACTTATGGGCATGAATACCATTGTCATCTACATACATCTGCACCCTCTGCATAATGTTAGACCTTCTACACTACTCTCTGCCCAAAAGATAGGCCTGCATCCTTTTCAGCACATTAATTTAGCTTCAATTGTTCAATTGTGATTGCTGCATTGTTACGTTTTTGGGCTTTTTATTTAACATTGTGGATGGGGTAAAGAAAACAATTTCCAACCTTTAATGGAAACCAACATGTACTACCTTCCAACACAGGGCAGTATTCCTATGTGTGTTTTAGAGACAATAGAACAAAGAAGTTGGAAATGCTGCTGGCCCTGTTTTTAGTTTGAAAACTGTTTACAGTTATTGCCTTTACTAATTCATCAGGCTCCTGTCACATGAGCCCCTTCAAGTAGAAAACAAGTTAAATCTGCATTTTTATAGTGCAACAACTGCTTAAATGTGTAGGTGACTAACTGTTAAATGCACCTGCATGCCTTCTTGTTTATACCGTCATGTGCATTCCTAGTATATGTGAGTAATCACATGACATGCGTTTTCAAGTGTGTTATTGGATATGGTTGGTTATGGTTGGTTTATGGATGTGGAAAGCCAAAACAAAACGCTGCTTCAATTGTTAAGTATGCATGTAGTCCTGAGGCCTATATTCAACAGCAGGTTTTGGTGCCCAACCCTGACATAATCTTCTTATTCATTCTGTTTTATCAGTCTTTTGTCATGTGTATAGTGTAAGTCAATATAGTGTGTAAAGAGTTAGCACACAAGACATGTGATTTCTGATGTTGTTCCTTCACTGTTGCTTAGATTTATCGTTGTCTCTTTCTACTTTTCAGTTGTCACTCCAAGTTGAAATGTTACACAACACATCTCAATCTCTATTTAGAAAAAAAAGAAAATTGACTCCATGTCCATTACCTGCATGGGCAGAACAGTCTGTTCCCTCCTGCAGAATAATTACTTATTTGTTGCTCGAAAAAATAATTGTGAGTGTTCATAATTGGCAGCTGAAATTGGATTGTTATTGGTCAGGTGGATGCATGTGCATAACTACAGTACAGCAGGTCCGTCCCAGGCTTTGCTGCTGAGCAGACTCTAGCTCCAGATATATGACATAAAATGTGGGAGGAAGTGGGGACGTATTTGTACAGGTGCTGCTGCTAACTCCTGTAAATGAAAAGTTTTTTAAGTTTTAACTTTAAATCTTATGCCATTACTTTAAGGGATAGTTCACCCAAAAATAAAAAATCACTCATTATCTACTCACCACTATGCCAATGGAGGGGTGGATGAAGTGATTGGGGTGTCCATAAGCCCCGACATTCATATTCGTCTCAAAACAGCATGATTGACACCATGTTTTTAGCCTAAATGTTCTCTGATATCCTCCTCTGGCACTGTTTGAGTCAAATTTGAATGCCAGGGGATTACCAACACTTGGATGAAACCACAAAGGCAGTATGTATTTGAATTTTGTGTCCAGTTGTTTTTTACATTTAAAGAATCGGTCACCATTTATATCAAATGCATTGGATTTGCTTGCAACACTGTTCACCCCTGAAACTCCAAACGTGTCTAACACTTCACCCACCCCTCCAATCGGCATAGTGGTGATTAGATAATGTTGAGTGACTTCTCATTTATGGGTGAACTATCCCAGTAAGGGTTTGCAGAAATGGTTTATTCTGATCTTCCTTACCCATCATCCCTTCTGATGTGCGCATTGGTCTTTCATAAGCAATGGCATGTCTTCAGAAGTGTCCCCAGCTGCAAGAACACCTGAGACTCACACACCATATCGCTCAGTGTATTTACCTTTCAGTTCTGAGGAATATTCGATCGGGGTTATCCATTCGTAATCGTACATCCGTTTGCTGCCAGAGGGAAGTATACTGAATATGTCATCTGTGGTGGACTCGGAGTCTCCGTGCCCAGAGCCGGAGCCAGCCATTCCGCTGTCAGGCCACAGGTTTAGAGAGTGCGGGTCCTGCTCTGGTCGAGCCTCCCTCTCGCCGCTGGTTTGGCTGCTCTGGTCTCCGTCTATTTCGGTACAACCTCTCGAGTTCTTGTCTTTCATCAGATAGTCACAAATAGCATCTATATTCTCTTTCTTCACACCGGGCATGACACTCTTCGCTCTCCTGGGGTCGGCGTTGTTGTGCTTGGTTCCGGCGCTGAAATCGGGTTTCTTGTAGCCGGACTCTGTGGATGGCTCCGCGGTCGCAACGCTGTGGAAATGGTCCCTGCCATCCCTCTGGACGGTGTCCAGTCTCGCCTTTAACACATCGATCTCTTCCGTCTTTTCGCGCAGTTCCATTTTCAGGACTCGTATCCTGATGCTGACCATCTTCCGGATCTCAGACAGCGCGGTTTCCAGCACCAAGGTGATATTTCTGCCGAGGTGCTCGGTAATGTCGTTGACTGAAAAGAGCAGCTCCTCGTCGGGCTCCAGCTCCAGGAAATCGCCGTCGGCTCGGCTCGCTGACCCGGAAGGTTCCATGAAGGCGCCGTGGGGTTGAGGAGACAGGCTCGTTTCAGCGAAACTGTAATTTCTTTTGCGACTCATAGATTATGGGAGTTTGACGGGAGTTTAGCTTAAAGCTACTGGGAGAGCTAATGTTTGGGTGATGCTGAACGACAGTAGTTAGCTTTGTCAGAGTCAGCGTGAGTAACACCGGACGTAACGGGAATCTGTCTTCAAAACAAAAGCCTCTTCACGTCAAGCCATCGCCCAGATACGGGGGCGCCAGCTGGACTTTTGTTTTTGAAATCAGTAAAAGGAAGTTTATCTTTGTTGTTTAGTGTCGTGACAAAAACCCACAACAGAGTAAAGGATTCTCTTTCTTAAGTAGCGCCCTCTAAAGTTCACAAAACGAACAGGGACCGATTTACCAACATTGTTCAACCACCTCGTCAGGAGCCTTTGGTTAAAAGTTAGTGAATGATCTACTGATCTTTTGTAACATCAGTTCAGGGTTGCCATGTCCTTTATTTTGATCGTGATAGACTCGTGACCTGGCCACGGTCCATCTCACAGGGACTTAAAGGTCCAGTGTGTAAGATTTAGGTGAAAGGCAACTATTGGCAGAAATTGAATATAAATTAATCCTTTTGATGTTATCACTGGTGTGTTTCATCTTAATTGTATGAATGGTTGTTTTCTTGACCCTAGAATGAACCCCTATATATAAATACTTATATATAGTATTTATGACAACTGAGATCTACCACAGGTTCTCTTTCATGTTTTCATGGGGACGATGAAGTGAGGGGGATTCAGCTGCAACATGCAATTTCACCTCTAGATGTCACTAAATTCTACACACTGAACCTTTAACCAAAAAGTTGTTCTTGATAATGGCTTGATAAATAGTCAGTAAAATGAGATGTAACAACACTCATAAAATAATTAAGCATTAAAAATGTAGTTCACGGAAAAGCATTTATCGCACAGTAAAATTTGATAATTCAATGAACTTAATAATTTTCATTGCTTTTATGTTTATAAAGCACAACCAATATATCTCACTCTTGAAGATTCTAAAATATACAAATTTCACTCTAAGATCCTCCAGAGAGTTGGCAATTCTTTTCTGAGACAAAGTTAACCAATTTCTTCATACAATCATTAACTTTCATCATTGATCTTATGTGATATGGACAGGTTCAAGTATTACATATCTTTTTTGAGCTCGGAGGTAAAAAAATTTCCCTCAATTCCTAAAAAGTGACTTTTTGATTTTATGGTGCCAAAGCTTAACCAGTGTGTGATACCTTACTGTTCTTATGATGTCACTCTTAGCTCCCCTTCATTACCTGCCTGTTTAATTCATAATTGATATTTAAATATTGCCCTTGACCTTTAAGACCCTGCATGTCTCAAAATGAGTTGTGTTGATGTTTTTAAATACAACCTAGATCTACATTATCAGAGAGAGGAGAGGGCATTTAGGGGTTGGTGCATAAACTTAGTCATCTGACAACCACTGGGTGTAATAAAAAAATTTAATGAGGAGGACAAGTATTTTATGACACAATGAGTTTTCAGACACCTCGTGCATGTGTATTACTAAAATGCTGAGCCATCATAAAACTGGCAATTTCCTCCATTTGCAGCTGGTAAAAAGACTTGACACGTTGCCCTGGGTTTAAAACAACTCTGAGTTGAGAGAGGAACTGACTGGTGGAAAGGAAATGCTGAGTCTTTTCCTGGTATGTTTAAAAACACACTCTGGGTTACACAGTGAACCAAACCCCCACACACTGAAACAGAGATGGAAACTGTGTGTGTGTGTGTGTGTGTGTGTGTGAGAGAGAGAGAGAGAGCGAGAGAGAGAGAAAGAAAACAGGGTAATGCTTGTTAATATAAAGGAAGTAACTGTAATGAATCTTTATGTAAAATAATTAATTGAGGCCTACCTTCCCCCATCCTATTTGTTGACCCTGTAATGGGGCTTTATTTGTTCAGTGAGTGATTATTAACCTGAAAACTGTACACTTGGATTTCAAGTAAATACTATAGGAACTGTTTATTTGTAGAATTAGTTCAATTAATATTTGTATATACAGTCTCCAGAAGAAATAAGAGGCAGCTATAATAGGCAAATTCAAACAAAATACTTCAAGTACAAGTATCAGGTTAAGTTGACCAGAGTAATTCAGGAAACTATTCAAGTGTAACGTCAAAGTAATAGAATCATCTATAGCTTGCCATTGTGTATTTTCTGTAGTAAACTTTTCAGCATATATGAGTTACATATCTAAATGCAAAGGTCCAACAAAAAGAGCCTACTGATAGATGAATTCATTAACATATAAAATAATAACACCGTGTCCCCAAATGAGTGAGTGACCCAAATATCAATAATTCATAAAGATTCATAAAGATTAAATACAATCCATTTATATTTTTGTGGATAAGTCAGTAAATTCAAAGAAGACGAAATGTTGAACAAAAATATGAATTTATCAGCAGAGCAAAATAAAATGTCTCCTGTATAAATAAACCAACATTTGAAAATTAAATATGTTAGTCAGTAAATCAAATAAACAAAAAAGCAAATAAAACATAATCAAATACAAAATACAAGTGCCTATACCTCTCCTACCCACAGCTATTTTATTTGACAACATGACATTTATTTTGAAAAGAAACACCAGGACAGTCACTGTGGTCAACTTGACAGCACTGTGGCTTGTACTGAGAGGAGTCACTGTTCACAATCATTAGGTTGTATGGGACATATCTGCCAGGTCAGACTCAGACAGCGGGAGACATATACCCTGGAAAGTTTTCTGCACACAGGCGGCAGCAAGAGCAAGTGAGAAGAAACCATGTCGAAATCAATCCGACACAGAGGATTTGGTAGGCTACCTGTATTTACATTCTTATAGCCTATTACAATGGGATCTTCTGAGTGCTCTTTGCACATATGTGTTAAAACCTTATAGGACGTAATTCCACACTTGTCTCAAGCCTTTGATTTATTAGATTTAAAGGGATTGATAATCGAATAACTAATGACAAATCAATTTTGATAAAAACATTTAAAATTGTTTAAAACATTATATGCTGGGCTGAATAATGAAGGGCATAAATAAACTGGGGACTTTATAACATGGTTTATAATATGGTCAGCTATGGTTTAATTTCCATAATGCCCAAAGAAATATCTAAATTATAAATTACACTGAATATCCTAACATTTTAAAGTGGTAAATATATATAAAAATGTATGAAATAACATTACATTAACCCCTAAAGAAATGTCCATTAAAGGTGCAACTTGTTTAATACATTTATGGATTAAGGCCCTTTTAGAATTTATAATAAAGGTTGCCATTCATTGTGTTTGGTCAGTTTTAAGCTCACCCTTGGTGTTAGGGGGTTTTAACCACCAAAAGATGTAAATGATGCAGATAACCTATTATAAATATTTTAATAATCGCCAAGAATTCACTCTGATAACCATTGGGTGTACACCTAAACAATCAAAAGTGCAACTTGCTGGCCCTCTGTATTTTTATAAAATTAAGACTCTCTCTCCTAAGTATTCTAATTCAATCAAAGAGGCTATGCAATATCTCAAGCAAGAGAAGATATTTGTATTTTGTGTCTTTTCTGAAATTTTACTTGGCAGCTATTGTTGACATTTGTAGAATAATACTCCTGTTTCTTCACTGTACTAGTTGTCCAAGATTAATTCTGTGGCACAGGTCTGGTGGGTGTTTTGGGCTGGGTGTATATGTTCTCTTTGTATTAATACTGTATTTGTTATATGAAAATACTTATCAACAGATCTTGATCAAAAATGAATTCACTCTGACAGTGATAGTTACTCCTACATCTGGTAAACTTCAGAGACAGTCTGGGGAGCAGTTGAGGTTTTAGGTTCCTACACAAGGAAACCTCAGTAGCTGGGATGCGGAGGACCTGGTCTACATAGCCAAAGACAGCTGCATCCTTCTAGGCCTGCGAACACCACAAAGCCGTACCAAAATGAGACCGTCTCATCTTCCTATTGCGTCACCAGCTTGTCCCGCCATTACAACCTTCACCTCACAACTTAAATTACGAACAAAAATGTTCTTCATTTGATTTAAAAATGTTTTTTAACATGTGAACCTTTAGCTGTTCGGGTAAGTACTTTTATTAAAAATGAATTCTCCTGACGTTTTCGCCTCACCATCTCTTTGAAAAACAGTTCATCACTGAAGTGAAATGAATCATGGGATATGTTGGACCAGGAAGAATTCAACCAGTGGGGCCTTTGTTGCTCGGGGCTGAAAGGACACATTTGTTGGTCGCATTTGGAGGAGCCTTTGAATTGGGACAGTCTAGTTGCGCCACTGTGATGCAATAGGTTTACGAATGCAGCCGGCAAAGATTGCAGCCCCTAAATTGGGACACAGCTTGTCTCAGTAAGGAGGGAGCAACAAATGCTGCCCTTCACTTCATCCTCACAGGAATTTTGATGACATTTGTTCTGTTTTTAACTCAAGCATTATTATAACGGTTTATGAAGATTCTCAGTCATCCAGGTCATTTTAAATCCAATTTGGATTTCAAGTACTCCTTGGCACTATTGCACATGTTGTTTCTGTTCAACTTTAGTAAAGTATAATGTATAAGACAAAAGAGTGTGGTTAGGTGAGTGACTTAAGCTGTCCTTTGAACGGTTTTTAACTGTGCATAGTTTCTTCACAGATGCTGCAAGCCTGAAGGGAACTCTATCAACACGTGAGGAAAACATCCCAACTGGTAAGTACATACCAGACACTCCAGTTTTTGTTAGTTTACTATCAAAAAAGAGTCTCAGAGACTGAAAAGTAGCAGATGTTATGCAACTCTTGTTTTAGTACCATATGACTAAAATGAAATGATATGCAATGAAATTATATGATAAGCCACCTTAGAAATATGGTATATGCCCCTTATAAAGGATATGTCATTGCAGTTACCACTCCTTTTTGTCGTATAACAATGGTTTACCAGTCTTGTAGGATCATATGCCAGTTCATATGCCGTTGCTGTTAGACTGCCCTTTTGACACCAAATGCATCAGGGCACTTGTGTTCCACTGAAAGAAAAAGTTTCCCTTTGGCAGCTATTAGTGTAAATGATATTGGTAGATCAAGGCTATAAAATGAGACAACATTTTATGAAAGGTCACGGACCTAATTGGGCAGAAATTCGTTTTTGTAATCTGCCCATTAGTTTGATATGTTTTAGGTTCAATAGGAAATTCAAAACAAAGTAGTAGCAAACATAGTTAACATAATACTTGTAAAAACAAGTTAAAGTTTAAGAAATGACCTCAGTGAAAAATCATGTGATAGAATTTAAAGTGGTTTATACCTTGACCCTGTGATGTCCTCTAAAGTCACTCATTAATCTGAATTAGTCACACATGGTCATTATTGACTCAACTTGCTGAATGAGTTTATAGTACAGGTTGCTCACTAGTCTGTCTTTTGTTAGTGGATGAGAGTTGGTCTAAATCAATGGTTGCCAACCCGTCGATCTCGAGAGTCTTTACTGTCGATCCCCGTAACTCTCTGGACTCACTTCGCTGCAGACCAGCTGTGTGTGTCGGTTGTCGGTTGTTGGTAGTTCACATGGCAGTGTGTCCGCTCTTGGTGCCAGAGCTGCTGGTTTATCTACTGCATTTCCTTCAATACAAGTCGGATTATGTTCTTAACTAAATGTCAGAACTCTACGGTATGAAGACCTGCTTCTTCCATCTGTCGATAACAGTCAAAGTCCTTTTAGAATGAATGAATTGATTGAGAAAGTGAAATGCTGGAGTGCTTTTACTTTGAAATGGGTTCAGGAAGTGTTGGAAATATGTATGTTTGTGATATAAACAGATAACCATTGTGTTTCACAACCTGACCTTGGGCACTGTGCTGAGAGAGAAGGGAGTATGTGCGGTACAAAACAGGCCCCCCTCTCCTAATGGAGTACAAAAGTAATATACAATATTTACTTAAAGGTACAGTGTGTAGAAATTAGTGATATCTAGTGTTGAAATTGCATGTTGCAGCTTAACACCCCTCACCTCAACCTCCCCTTCCAAACATGAAAAAAAAACCTGTGGTAAAATTTTTGTAATCCTGCTAACTAACAAATAAACACTTACTTATCGACATAAATGCTAAAACTTATAAATCAATGATAATCTGCAATATTCAAATAAGCCTACATGCATTTAGGTGCAAAATTAAGCAGGACCATTTGGCATTGATTATTTTGCTTTCCATTGTATCCCTCCAAAATAACACAAATGTAAACAGATGTAATCCTCCATCCTCACCTCATCATCCCCTTCCAACCATGAATGGGGAACCTGTGGCAGCCTTCAGTTGTCACTTATTACACACAAGTGAAAACGATAAGATTATTGTGTATTTAATTTCTGTCAATAGAGCCGTTTCACACACTGAACCTTTAAAATACTCAAGAAAATGAAATACTGCCATGCCCTGAATCTTTATTTTGTGTTCAGCTCTGCCTGTGAAGCTCGATGTGGTCAGGGGTCCAGAGCGTCTTCCTGCAAATGAAGAGTTAAAAGAAAGGTTGCAAGGGAAACTGCGCATTCTGCAGGTTGACAGCACCGAGGTCAACACTCTATTCATGGTATAGTCACACACACACACACACACACACACACACACACACACACACACACACACACACACACACACACACACACACACAAAACGTTGTTCTTCCATATTTGTGAGGACACTTATTTAGAATTGCCCTCTGGGGACAAATAAAGTTTTTTGAATTGGCATAACCCTCCTCAGCCTTTTACACTGACCTTGACCATCACAACTAAATGCCTAACCATAATCCTTACCTTAACCCTAACCATTATCTTAAAAGCAATTCCCATTAAACAGCCCACAGAAAGTGACAAAATAACCTCACTTTACCAAAATGTCCTCACTCCATAAGGTCTAGGCTGAAAATGGTCCTCACAAAGATATCTGTTAAAGTACACACACACAAATATCTATATCAGCCACGTTTTTCAAAATGTTTTTTTACATCTCCATGCCAAAGCGTCCAGAGTAGGATTTGCTTTTGGCCAGGGACTACTTTTGCGAAGGGTTAGTAACAGTAAATGAAAAAAACACAACTTTCGAATATATTTTCTTATTTTTAATGATGCAAATACATTTATATTTCAAAGCTTGAATCATTCCCTTAGGTTTCTGTTTTCTATCCTAATAAATATCTTTCATTTTGTGTGGGTGGGTGTAAAAATTATGAGATCTTTATCAAACTTAAAGTCATGTATCAGTATAAACAAAATAAACAGAAACACTGTGAAGCCTGAAACTTATTCTGCTTATATAAGAATATTATCTACTTTAATGTGTTCCAGAGTGCATTCATATATAATGATAAACACAAAGAAAGCAGACGCAACTGTGCGTGCCCATGTGTGTTAGGAAGTGTGAGAGAGAGAGGACATTAGTGGGTGGTGTGGGCTTGGCAGCTCATTCCCAGTGTCTCAAGCCTGGTCTGTTTTGAGAAATTTTAAAGTTTAAAAACTAGTTGCACACAATTAATTTGTAGCAAAAGAGAGAAGGCTAAAATTAACTAAAATGAGTGCCCTCTCAGCCAAGAAAGGATAGTCTTTTCTTACATGTAGCTAATAAGTTAGACAGGGAAAGGGCCTCCAAATTCAGTTTTAAAATCCCATTTGTCATCTCAATCAGCTCCTCCTGTAACTGAAAGTCAAGACTGGAATTAAACCAGGGGCAAAGGGTCCCTAACCCAGTTTAATGGCATGTTCAAGATCAAGGAAATAATTTATGAGATATCCTAGGAGGTACTGAAGATGGGGTCCACATCAAATCCATAAGACAACTTCCAGAGGTATCAGAGGTTTCTCCCTGTTAATGAGGGAGTTATTTCTCTCCACAGTCACCAAAGTGCTGCTCATTGTGGGAACTGTTGGGTTTCTCTATATTAATAAGATTCAAAGGTCTTGAGCTTCTATGTAAAGTGCCTTGAGATAATGTATATTATGATTTGGAACTATACAAATAAAATTGAATTGAATTGAACTGCAGCTACTGGTGAAGCAATCTTGGAGCCCATCTACTATCATCTGATGAGGAATTACTGTCAGATGCCAACGGCCAATGTTTTGGGGCTTCTGGTGTACACAGCATATATCCGGGTCAAGACATTGGCCATACACGGTACACTGTTTACAGTCCAATGAATCTACACAAGTTGAAGGCTTTCAAAAACAGCGATAATTGTTTTACGCCAAGATGACATTTTGGCTAATGGTTAATGTGCTTCTTTGGCTCTCCACAAGGACTGTTTGTCTGGGGGCCACCAAAACCTGTTCAAACATGACAGGTCAAAGTAGGAGCGGAAACTAGAAGGATTCTGACTCTGTATATTCACATGATGAGTAGACCAGCAACCCCTCAAATCATGTTTACGGTTTAGTTTTGCATATCAATATACTAGAAAAACAAATTACAGTTACTTTCAACTATATAACTTAAAGAAAGAAAAAAAGCCTTGAACTCACCTTGACCTCTATGAAAGACTTACCAGAAAAAAAAATAAAAATAAAAAATAGGTGAGGCTGAATCTAGCTTTTTCCTCATGTCCATTATATGATAATATTTAACTACTTATTATTATTCCTCAACTGTTTTCAAGTAATTTTGTGAAATAATCCAAATTCCAGGTCTTCAGCAAAAGCTGATGACGGCCCTAGCTCCTCGATGTTAGATGGATTTTGTCAGTCATGTACAGACTACTTGAATAAATTGGGCCCTTCGAATATAAATTGGTTGTTTAGACAAACACAGTAACATCCCATCCACCAGATCCAGACCACTTTGTAAAAGGTTTTGGAGTATGCAATGTACAAATAGATTTGAACCTGCTGTAAACCAATACAACCAACCAATAACAGCTAGTGCTCATTTTTATTTAAAGTAAGACCCAAATTTGACAAGTCCATCTGAATGAGTTTAGCAGGTGAGCCGGGGCAGGTAGATTTTAAACAGCTTGGAGGTTAGAGTTGACCATCGTCCTGAATCAGAACACTGGGGCACAATCCGGGAACATATGAAAATAATCAAAGCAATTCCAATAGGATCTTTGAACTTTCAGTGCTCGGGCCTAATAACTACCAATTGCTTTCAAGTCACAAATGTACAAGAAGGGTTAGCAGTTTTTTTTCACTGAGTAAAGCTTCCTAGGCATTAGATACACTTTCTGTATAAAATTGCAATTGCAGGGTTTCTGGATGCTCATCATATGTTAACCCAAACGCTGGCCTCAGAACTGGGACATCTGTACTTGACAGAGCATCTAATGCCAGGGGTCCATAAGAGAGTTGTGACATGAATCAGTAAAGTTTGGAAACAAAGACACTTCTAACTCTATGGTGCACAGTACTTTATGAAGTGGATGTGGTTTGATACATAAAACAAAATCATAATAATTTGACTAATGATTGCTAAATGTTTCCTCAACACGGTTGTCATGCAGTTACAAAATCATACATGTCTCTTTTCTCTCTGCGTATACAGGAGTTGTCTGCTCATGTCATCTCCATCAATAGCAAAGAAAATGTTATATTGGTAAGATTCCAAACATTTGAAGAGATCTGGAAGTTCACCACATATTATACAACAGGTATGTTTGGAATAAAAAAAGATTTTGTAAATGACACCTTTTGCAGTATTTTGTTGTTGTACTTTTGCAGTACTGCAAACGTGCAAATGTAATTACAAATGATAATTATCACATCGTAATAAAGCTGTATGCAATTCTTGTTTCATAGACAAATATGAACATCACTATTCTGCTGATTCTTCATCATCCAGGTTTCCTTGGTCAGTGTATGGAGACCTTGTTGTTAGATGAGGAGTTCTGGCTCAGTTCTTTGGAGGAGGACGTTGCTATTGCGGTTTCCATTCAGGAGGAAACACTTCAACTAATCTACAAAGGCATCCTCATGCAAGATGGTAGGTGTTGAATCTAGTGAGTGTTCTAAACGATACTTTTGCAACATTAAAAATAGAGGTTATGTAAAATCTGGTGTAAACTGTGAGAAACAACATCAACATAATTATTAGTCATTTGCTATTGTTCTTAAATTGTTAAAGTTAAATTAGCCATTAGCAAATAAAATGAAAAATCCTCTTTGTTGTTTGTGTCTTTTTAGGTTTTAACAAAACTTCTAATTCACACACTAACTCTCCGTCCTTAGGTTCGTTGTTCGCTATTTGTTGTGCCGACCAAATATTTGATAGCTCGACATCTGGAAGAGACCTGTACCTGGAGCAGGGAGACATAGCTCACTTTGAGCCTCCCTTCTTGGAGTCAGGTTGGACTGTTCTCTGCCTATCTGATGGAGCCCGGGGCACTGCACCCACACCCAATCTGGAGCCAGTTATTCCTTTTCATCAGTGAGTGACCTCTAAATGCTGTGTCTAAAGTCTTATATACCTAATTCCTTTTACTATTCTGGAATCATAGAGTAGTCGATAGGAGGTATTCTATCTTTGGGATCTTATGATCCCATCTCTTCACAGATGGTTTCTTAAATCCTGTGCTGAGAGCATTTTAGTTGGAGATGGGAAACCTGCCTGTGACTTCCCTCTGCAGTTTGGTAAGTGCAGTAAAATCTATTGAGAATATAGATTGACCACTATGTGTCTGCAAGCTCGAAACAAGGTTTTACAATTTTGCAAATATAAAAATATGCAAATATATATATATATATAAAAATGTAAATTAAATCTTATTACACTAGAAAAAACACAATAGTGGATTATTTTACACAAGCATGTCAGGAGTGCTGTCCACTGTGTGTGGATTCTGTTCTTAAATAAGAACAAATCCCAAACAACAAACCATTGGTCAATCTTTGTAAAAACTGCGTAAAAGGGTTTTAAAAAGAAATTCTTTCTTAAGAACAGTTGGTGAATGAGGCCTATTGTTGCTTCCAGAATAGTTTTTGCCAAAGTATGGTTGATTAAAATAGGAAAATCACAGTGCATACATGTAAAGCTTACTGTATCTGTGAGAGGCAGAAATATGAAAAGCTGTGTTGTTCATGGTGCATGGTGATAATTTCATATGGTGTGCCATTGACTTTGATTAGTTCAATAATTATTTTACTTGCGCAAAATCCTATATAAATTACCTTTTTTGTACTAAATGGTAAAGGGTCTGTGTTTCTATAGCGATTTTGTAGTCCAGATGACCACTCAAAGCACTTTACAGTACAGTTTTACATTCACACACATCACTTTTCTCCATGAGAAGGGGCAGTTTGGGGTTCAGTATCTTGCCCAAGGACACTTTGGCATTCAGAATGGGGAAGACTGAGATCGAGCCACGACCTGTCAAATCATTCTGTTCACTCTCCTCCATTTAGCCAGAGGAACCTGTCTGGCCACAGTGGAGTATCATGCTGAAGGCCCAGATGAGCTGAGCATGGCACCAGGTGATCACATCATCATTGTGGGACTCCTGGTGTCTTGTTTCGACTGGTTCACAGGAAGGAAGGAGGCGACGGGAGAAGTGGGTCTGGTCAAGACAAACCTAGTCAAACCATTCACTGGCATTCATGAGTAAGTGCATTGCCACTGTAATATTGTTATTGCTATTTCCTATCAAAATTATTTTATAATAGATTAATAAAACTGTATGTTTTTCTATTCCCTTTCACCATTGCAGCTCAGCAAATGTAGTTTTGGAGGAAGAGGAAATGATGTTCTACAGTCTGCAAGAGGCCAAAGTAATAGAGGAAGCAATTGCTTTATTGAAGAAGAAATCTCAAAATGACACCGGTCATAACTATAAACTGGGTAAGACTGCAAAAGGAATTGCAGGGCAAACCGATTTCTACAGATTTTCCATCAATGTTTTTTTCTGTTTCTACCACAGATACAGGTTTAATGTACTTGATAGTTAGCACACCTTCTTTTCAGCTGATTCAATTTCATATTTTCAGGAACAAAACATGTACATAATGTGACTTGCTGCACCAATACTTTTTATATTCTGCTATTTTTTTATTGCCTTTTTAACTGTCACACCTATTGGCAGGACAACATCGTAAAGAAAAGTGTAATAAAGCTCGTAGAAAGCTTAAAGCAGCAATTACATGGCATTCTATTTAAATTGCTACTAAATTTTATCCAAAAGAAAACTGTCTCAATACTGCTGTCAAGATTCATTAAAGTGTCGATAATCACAATATGAATAAAACTGGACTTATAAAAAGCATTAGAGCAAGTGGAGCATTTGCCTTTCAATTATTTAAGAGGAGAAAAGTTATGGTTTTGCTACTTCACTTTTTGTCTTTTTTTTAAATAAACTTAACATTGTAAAAATGTTTTACACCCTACACTTTCAAAACAATATCATACACGGCCCAAACTATTATTTTTACCGTGCAAAACAAAAGGAATATATCCTTACTCAGTTCCAATTTCAGTTGCACTTTATTTTCCAGTGCGCTAATAGGATGCATGATAGATATTTTTATTATTCATAATGACCTAATTTCTCTAAACATCACAGGTACTGCATTCCAAAAAGAAAAAAAAAATGTTCATACAATTGTATCCTGTTGTAAATGTATTGTTTTTAGAACACATATCAAGAATATCAATATCAAATCAGCAAAATTTACTAAGATGTATTGTATGGCATTATAGTGAATCCCACCCTTACCCTGAGCAACCTTTTCATAATATAATTTGCTACTGTGGGAAACTGGAATATTTCCACCGATGTATCTTCCCAATAATTTCCCCACTGAAATTATAGTTGCTGACTTCAAGTGTAGGTGAGGAAGGAAAAAAAGCTGTGCAATGTGCACGCATGAATTTATTTTTTATTTAAACTAAATTGTTGAGATATTCATAAGCTTTAATCACCTGTTTTTGAGGTTTTGGGAAGATATCTCATGTACCTTTTGTACTTTTTGTTGTTCAATCTCAGATATTGTCCATTGCCAAGACTCTGAAAATAAACCATCATGTAAGTATTACTATCTAATGTCACAACAATTTCTTTATTATATTTTATCAAAGTATCTTTCCTCCTTATTTTAGCATTGCTTTTTCCTTCAACCTTTGCAGTCAACTCTTCATGTCAAGTTGATACTCAGACTGACCTGAAGAGAAATATGCAGAGGATTCTGGATCAAGGAAAAGACTCATCAGATTTCATTGTGACCATGGACAGGACTTTAGAGGATTCAGTCGTGCCTACACAGGCAAAAGACCCAAGCCCACCCTGTTTCACTGTTTACCCAACTGTGGAGGGAAACACTGAGAACTTCATCCCGCTCTTCTCTTTTTTGGAGGGACAAGATTGCAAAGTAGAGTTTGGTGCCCTGTATGGACTGAGTTCAGAACTCCTCGCTTCCACTGCCTTCTCCGGTCACTCTGACGAGGAAGAGCTGATTTCCTTTCTGGGTGTTGCCAGGGAAGCAGCCAGGAAAAAGCGACTCTTTTGGTCACAGACTCGTTTGTGCTTCCTGTTAGGTAAGCTCTGTGCTGGGAGGTCAAAGTTCAGCCAGGCGCGGGTTTACTTTGAGGAGGCCCTCAGTGTGCCACAAGAAGGCTTCAGGGACCTTAAACTGTTGGGTAGCATCTACTCTAACCTGGCTACCATATATAATTTGCAGAAAAATACTGAAAGTTTCTTTTCTGTGATGGAGCGACTTGCTGCCTTGCAATTAGGAATCCCTGGCTGCCTGGACAGCTTAGAGGACAACTCTGTTCTTAAATACATCCTCAAGAAAGCTGTTCTCTCTCACAACAAAATGGCGGAGGCCTGGGCTTGTTATCTTTTGGCAAAGTACCACTGGACTGAGAAAGCTGGAAGGGCTGAAGTTGTTCCATTTCTTGAGAGACTTCTTGTTCTCTCTACTGAAGCTCAAAGACCATGGACATTTTCAGTCAGTAATGGATACTTGACCTTGGCAAGGCTGTACAGTGAACTCTGCCTTCTCCACCTCAGTGTCAGTTCAGCCAGGAGAGCTTCTCTTCAGCCATCTGCCAAATTGAGTGACTGTCTTAACAGCATGGTGCTGGTCCTGGATAATCTCAACAAAATGTATGGGATCACAGAACAGGAAGCCTCCATCCTACCTGAAGTGGCTCCATTTTTACACAAAGCCCTCTCTCTAATCAAAACCCAAGGTGGAGGAAGGAACCAATACCACGTTTTGAGCCATCAACTTACTATTTCTCTTTGCCAACTTTTTTACAAGCACAAAATGGTTGAATGCGCAATCCACCAAATGTGCATTCTCATAAACAACACTCCACCTTTACAAAATCTTCCCATCTCTGTGTCAGAGAGAAACGGTGCCCTTATCTGGCTGGCATGGCTTCACATTGACAACAGCCAGCCCAATTTTGCATTGGATATACTAGACTCCATCCTGTCTTCCATACCAGAACACTGCACAACTCCTCAGGAAGGTCAGTTTCTATGGTTATATGCACTTATTTAGAGGAACTTTAAAAATTCAGACTCAATTATTTAATCCATTCATGATAGACCTGAGGTAAGGTAGACAAATGACAACATTAGAGTCAAAGAGGCGCAAAGTAAAACTCAGCACTTGTTCACAGTTATCATCAATTATGGAGCTACTGCTGCCATGATCTGAACAATAAAGTACATAGTAAACATTTAGGAGGAACAGTTTGTCCCTCTGTCCGAACCTGGAAACATAATTGTGCTTATACTGCACTCAGCTGTTGATCCCCCACAAATAGTTCTATCATGAAACCCCTTACACCACAAATTGTTGTTTTGCATATCTGTCTGTGTATTGAATAATTACACAACATACATATTAATGAGATGTTGGTAAGTGTATTCATGAATTTTGCAAAGAGCCAGGCTAGCTGTTTACCCTTCTCTTTATCTCTATGCTAAGCTACACTAAATGTCCTGACTACATCTCTTTGTTCTATAAGATTGGTATAAATCCATTGATTTATTTCCTGTAAATAAATGTAATTTTATCATATTATACTATATATATATTTCCTAAAATGGCTCCTTTGTAATATAAACATATGTTGTTAAAAAAAAACTGTATCCCCACCAAGTATATTTTAATATTTTACCATTAAGTATAATATATTTTTTTAATTGCAAATAAAGGTGTAGTCCAAAACATGCGTGGTGTGGCACTTCGATGTATGGGAGACCTCCAGAGGGCAGCAGAGAGCTACCAGGCTGCAGCTGACATCTGCCAAGAGTATGAGGACCTTTCAAACTGGGCTGTAACTCAGGCAAACCTTGGTAAGATTGCATAGGCTTTATGACAGATGGTTCTTTTGAAGGTGTTCAGTTGTGTGAGACGACTCTGTCCTTCATCCTCATAAAGGGCTGCTGTGTCTGAAGGCTGGAGCTAAAAGACTTGCACAGAGGTACTTGATTGAGGCTGTGCAGCTCTTCTCGGGGCTGGATACAGAAGGTCATGAAACAAACTTCATCACAGTCCTGCTTGAGCTGGGGCATCTCTATTTGAAGCAGCAGCAGATACAGTATGGGAAAGGATGCTTTGAGTGGGCTCTGTTGTTGGCAATCCAAGCTAACCTGTTAGATTGTAAGTGAGTAAGTCACACAGCCCCTCACAGATATTCAGTTTTTTCATTTTGGGATATTTATAAATGATTTTGTTCTTTTCACTGATCTGAAATTAACTCTTGCTTATTGTCAGGTCAGCTCACTGCAACTAGACAATTGTGTCATCTTTATGGGTGTGAGAGTCCAGACCAGGCACAGTTTATCATCTACAGTGAGCACCAGGTCCAGCTGCTGAGACACACAGGAGACAGACAACAGGAGGGAGATGCACTAGAGGCCATCAGCCAGCTCTACCTCACTCTGGGCACAGAAAGGTGTGTATTGCATTACATTCTTTCTTCTTTTCAGACACAGGTTTTTCAATAAAACAGTAAAATCCTTGAAAATGAAATCACCTTAGCCATTAGTTTTAAGATATTAATGATTTACTTATGTTACAGTTAAGAGCAATATGGCACATTTTCAAATATCAATGTTTTCAGGGCGTACCAGTCAGCTCTTGACTATACCAAGAGCAGTCTGGGTATTTTCATCGACCTGGGTTGCAGGGAGAAAGAGGCAAATGGCTGGTTGGAGGCTGGGAAGATATACCACTTGCTGGGCCAGACTGAACTGGTGGACCTTTATGTTCAGGTTTGAGAACAGCTGATTAGACATCACAGCTCTTATTTCTATGTCTTTATCCATGCAACACAATATATGAAACTTTTTTAAACTCAACTATGAAGTTTGATGAATCAAAGTACTGTAAATTCTCAAACAGGGATCCAAATAGTACTTCTGCTAAAAACACATTGAAAATGTTTGTGCCTCTGCCTCTGCGACAGCCCTGGTAAGAGGCTTTATGTGTTTGGGTTCTCTGTCCCAACATTTTTTGTGCAATTTGTACTGCAAGTTGTCTGTCTTAACAATCACTCAAAGCTCTTTACAATGCAAATCACATTTCTTCATTCACACACACAGCACTTCTATATGCTGCGTTTTCTATCACACTCTGACGGAACAGCCATTTGGGGTAATTTAGGATTCAGCGTCTTGACCAAGGACACTTCAGCAAAGCAGTAGATTGGAGAACGCAGGGATTGAATCACTGACTTTGTGGTTAGTGGAAAACCCTATGCTACACCTGCCCAAGTCCTATTCTTGTAGCTGCAATATATCATGAACACTTCAAGAAAATGTCTACAAATATGGCTTAAAGATTCACTTAGACTCAATGATGAACTGATTATTATATTCAACTCTTCAAGTCTTTCCTGCAAGTGTTCAGGTTGTCCCTTCATACAGGCTTACAAGGGCTTAGGTTGTCCTTCTGTGCATCCATATGTATGTACCTTCTATCTTGTGAATAGCTCAGGAATTTAATTAGTGCTGGTACAAATGTTTAATTGGACTGAAAGATGTATGTTTGATGTGAACATTAACTCAAGCTCCTAACTTGTATCTGCAACTTGCAGGATTTTATGCACTGCACTGCTGCCACATATACACACATTTACAATTCAATTACATATTGACATATACACATTGTTTTAATATTTACAGATGCTCTACCACAGTATTGATATAAAAGTTCATGGACAGTAGCAACTGACCTAACAAATGAGACACAGGGGAGACATATAAGCTGGCAGTTCAGACCATTTGGTAGGGGGAAACAAAATAGACAACCTTGCATGCTGATGCAGCACTTGGTTTTGTCCATTTTACTGTGCCTCTTTATTAATCCAGGCTCAACATTCAGCCACCTCTATTGGCCAAACCAGGAGAGGGGGCTGATGCGGCAGACACAGTAACTCAAAGTCAAAGAAATCTGAAATATTGTACGCCTCATTCAGAATACAAAGTCTTGTCAAAAGTGTAGAAAGTTAAAACAAATTGATAATTTTGTCAGTCAGTGCCATTCATGTGTGCTTTGAAATTCCAACTATTATACCAGACAGATTGATTATTTAAGACTGAGTTTAATATCTGGGCTACACTTGCTGTGGAACGGCTGCGAAACAGCTTTTTTTTCATTTTGTCACAACGGATTAGAGCGGCCACACTGCCTACGCGTCAGCTGTGCTTCAGCTTGAGACTGTAATCTTTCATCACAGTCTCAATGTTTATCTGTCTATATCTGAAGCACTTCCTGTAGCCGTTTCAAAGTAAAATCTCTGAATATCTTATATAACTGAAACCATTCATTTATTTTAACAAGACTTTGATTGTTATCTAAACACCGGGAGATGCACGGTTAATACCATTTTGTCCTGGCATTTAGTTCAGTACCCATAACCTGACTTTTGAGGAAATACACTAGTCATACCAGCAGCTCTGCTGAGGAACTGCAGCAGACACGTTGCCAGTGTGAACAATAGACAACTGTGTCATGCAGCAGAAGTGCAGCTGTTTCCTGGTGTAACTGCAGCCAGTGTAGCCCGGGCGTTACATTTGTCTAAAAGCATTTGTTTGACAGGTAGCTCAGGATGTCGGCCTGAGAACAGGAGACACCACTTTCATCCTCCAGCTTCTGGAAGCTGCAGGAGACATTTTCTTCAACAGCTGCCACAGCAGGAATAAGGCTATCACCTTCTACAGGGTATGTTCTGAATAAAACAGCTGGTGAAATATGATTTTTGAAAACTTATTTATCCATTATCCAACCCAAGGCCATCATCCAACAAATACCCATGATATAGATAACATAAATGTCAGTCTTGCCTTGTAGTATCTTTGTAATGAACTTTAGAATTCTCCCACTCAGCTCAAATGAACCAAAACATCAAAAGTAAAACTTAATATAATATTTTTTTTAATGTTCTGCATATTTGTATGTAATCCATAGGACCATGCTCTGCCCATCGCGGTGAAGAGCAGCAGTGTTCGTGCCAGGCTGAGATTGTGTAATAAACTGACTGAAGTGATGCTCACTCTAAAGCTGTATGGGGAAGCTGTTGAATTTGCTCAGACTGCACTGGACATCAGTATCACTCTGGGTATGAAAAAACTCCAACACAAAAATAAAACATTTATTTTGGTTTAGGAATTCAATTCAGTAAGATTAGATGTAGTCCCTATAAAAATGATGTGCAGTGCATTGTCATTTGAAATATTGGATAAATAATATCATGTATGTAATGCATTTACAATGCATTGTAGAATTGATCAGTTACAATTATTATCTATAGTAATTAAAGAACTAGGTTACTGCTGGGTTATGTGTTGCCATCACTAATTGCATGTCACAACATTGCCCTGATAAGAGACATTTAAAAGTTGCTAGTCCTGGATTACAGCAACTTCCTTTAATAATCAGAATATAATATAATATAATATAATAATAGACAGACTTTTCAGTCACTCAGTTGCTCATTACATTTATAACAAGAAGAATGTTTTAAATCCAAATTCACAGGATTGTAGGCAACCTTCTGAGAAACATTTAAGATGGAAAGAAATATGTGGTGCAAAGAGGCTCAACACTGCCAGTGGTAGTTGGAAGCTATGTTACAGGAATATCGAATCAAATATTTAGTCAGCACTGAGCACATTGCCAATAAGCAGCTGATCATGTTAATGTTAGTAAATCATGTTTTGCAGCCAATTGTCATTTTTTCCTTTCCTATAGGTCGCTAAGTCATTTTCCTACCATCCACAACTTACCTGCAACAAATTATATAAGCCACTTAATAAATAATTACAATAACTTACAAGATTTAAGTAGTCAATAACTTACTCACATGTCTCTGTTCGAGTAGTATCAGCATAGCTGAATATATTGTCCGTATGGTCTCTTGAGACTTGAGAATGAGAGACACAAGGGATGGACTTCTGGTCTGACTGCTGGATAAAGTCGGACAAAATTTCAAACCAGCATGCATTGTGTTAGAAGCAGCATGCACTATGTTAAGTCAGCCCTGTGCAGCTCCACATAAAGTTGAACGCACCCACATTCCTAACAACTCAAGTCTCAGGAGACTTAGAGTGAGTATCCAAGTCTTGTTTAAAGGTCCAGTGTGTAAGATTTAGGTGAAAGGGAACAATTGGCTGAAATTTTGTGTAAAATAATTCTCATGATGTTTTCACTTGTCCATTTCATCTAAATTGTATGAATTGTAGTTTTCTTTACCCCAGAAAAGGCCCTTTATATTAAAATACTTTATATTTAAATCCAGGGGACCCTCTCTACAGAGGCCACCATGTTTTTTACAGTAGTCCAGACTGGACAAACTAAACACCTTTTGAGTTTTTATGACAACTGAAGGTTACAACGGGTTCTTTTTCATGTTTGGAAGGAGAGCATGAGGTGAGGGGTGTTCAGCTGCAACTTGCAATTTCAGCACTAGATATCACTAAATTCTACACACTGTACCTTTAAGTAAGATGGGTTGTAAATGGTTTGTATTTATATAATGCTTTTCTAGTCTTAATGACCACTCATAGCATCACACTAAATTTTGCCATTCATCCATTCACACACACATTCATACAATGCATCTATTAGCAGCACTTTTTTTGTTCTGTGTTCTATTCTTTCCTCTATGAAGGGCAATTCAGGGTTCAGCATGTTGAAGTAATGGGATATGACTGAATAACTCTCTTCTTCTACATTTGTGTTGGATTTACAGGTGAGCGTCTGAATGAGCGAGTGGCCTACCACCGCCTGGCCTCTCTCTACCACTGCCTGGAGCAGTATGAACTAGCTGAACACTATTACCTGAAGACTCTGACCCATTGTCCAACACCTTTGCAGTTTGATGAGGAAACACTGTACTATGTCAGGGTCTACCAGACACTAGGGGACATCATGTTCTATGACCTGAAGGTAAGGGATTAAAATATATGGTACAATTTTTTCTATATTTCAAATCACTGACACTAAACATGAGTCTGGAATTTACCCCTTCTACTCAATGTTATGTGAAATAAAGTTTAAGATATCTTATCTACATTTGTTGAAAACAGTATTGAGCCCTTTTGTGTTCCATTTTGTGACCTAAAATATGACTTTTCTGTTATTTTGACACAGATTTAACACCAATTGTAGTATCTCAAACATTGTTCCTGGTCCCCGAAAGGTAGTTCCGCTGGGGTTTGTATTTTCAGAAGGCCCAGGAACCACCAGGGAGCTTTTAGTGCAGTACTTAACATTGCTGACTCATTGAACACAAACTTTGCAGCTAGTACAATATGTGCACTGCTACAACATGTGAGGTGAAATGTACTACCAGGAACCAAGCCCGGCCCATTTATTATTTGAAAACTGGCACCTGCTAATAGATGCAATGTATGCATGTGTGTGTGAATGGGTGAATGGCAAACTGTACTGTAAAGCACTTTGAGTGGTCCTCAAGACTTGAAAAGTGCTGTATATATAGACCATTTACCATTAACCCACACAAGATAATTGCTGTAAATGAGCCTGAACCCTACCCTCTCTTACCACAAAGCTTGTACCAGGACGCATGCAAATTGATAAATGTAAGTCTGACCCAGCAAGGAAACCCAATCTGTACTGACAAAACCGCTGATTACTATAAATTGTAACACTTTGCATCTTATCTTTTGTAGTCTTCTGGTCTGTACCTGGCCCTGATTTTAAGTCACTCTGCTGACATTTCACACTAACTCATTTTATGTGCTGTACTCGCCTTGCTATTTTTGTTCCTTTTTTGAAGATAATACCTGTTGACAGCATATTGTCATTTCTGGGAGTGAGTTCTAGTGGGTGAGATACAATCTTTTAGTCCTGCCTGCCTGTGTAGTGTAGACTCTTTCCATCACCTGACAGACAAGACAACAGATATGAAGAAATTAGAAACGCATATGATGGATTGAGACTTTTTCAAAAGTGACAGTAACATTATTAATTTTATAGGATAATTGCCATGTGAAAACGTATCTGTTTTCATTACCATCTTCAAAAGAGTGTCCCTTGTCCTTGAGGTGTAAGTGAACTGCTAAGTCACCTGTGCTGTGCCACCTGTTTGTGTAGTGGTTGTGTTGTTTCCCCAATGTATAGGTCTGAGCAATCGTCATTGCATCGGACTGCTTGAACCACTGGTACAAATGGCCAAATTCTTTAGCAGCATACAACTGTAACAAACTAAAATTAAAATAGGCTAACTAGAAAATGTATAGGCTAGCTAAAATAAAATAGGCAACTTCTGTATGAATGTGGTTATTACCAGAATACTAAGTTAAGTATCCCCTGTTTAATTTGTAAATAAAATTATTAATATCTTGACCGAATTGCATCTTTTATCTCCTGTACATTTTGGTGTCATCTCTATAGGACCCATTTGATGCTGCAGGCTACTACCACTTGGCTCTGGCTGCAGCCATGGACCTTGGCGACAAGCGGGCTCAGCTGAAGCTTTGCACACAGCTCGCCACCATCTACCACAATTTCCTCACAGACCGGGAGCTGTCTCTCTTCTTTTACCAGAGGGCAAGAGGATTTGCTGCAGAGCTGAATGTGAGAAGGATTGACATTTCACCAGATAAGCATTTTAACAGTATCTCACAGTACAAGACCACATGAGAAGATAAGAAGTAAAAATAACATTTTGCTAGATACATGACACACAAGAAGTTAAAGCTCAGGTTAATGGCTGGATGGTGATTTTTGAAAAGTTTATTTGGAGTGTAATTTTTAAAACCCTCCATGGAGATGATGATGATGAGGTTGGCTAAGTTGTCCACTTTAATTGCTGACTGCATTGTACTGTATGCATATATAATACTGACAACTGTAAATTGTAAAATTGTGTCTGCATTCATTAAATTGGTTAAGATCATAGTAGTTGTTTTGATAGTGCTAATGAGGATAGCATTTAGTTTAGTTCCAATTGTCAGAGGTTTCATTTTAAGCACAATTGAAAAACGCAGAGACTTCTATGCTGTTTTGGTAACTGTCTGAAAACCACATCATCTTCCCTGAGTCCTTACACACATTTACACTCATGTTATTTTGATTTAGCTGTAAAAAAAAAAAAAGCTCTTGCAATTATCTCTGACAATGGGTCTTTACATCATGCAAACAGATTTAACACCAGAAGAGGCTTCTCATCACCTGACTGGGATGAGCTATTTTGTGTGATAATAACAATGCTTCAATCAATGTCTTAATGCACTGAAGGATGTTCTTGAATTTTAACATTGTGATGTAACGCCCTGTTTTAAAATAATCTAAGACTTAAAGGTACGGTGTGTAGAATTTTGTGATATCTAGTGCTGAAATTGCATGTTGCAGCTGAACACCCCTCACCTCACCCTCTCCTTCAAAACAGGAAAAAGAACCTGTGGCAGCCTTTAATTGTCATAAAAAATCAAAAGGTGTTTAGTTTGCCCGGTCTGGACTAATGTAAAAAAACATGGCGGCCTCCGTAGAGAGGGTCCCCTCGATGTAAATTTTAAGTATTTAAATATAAAGGGCTTTTTCTGGGGTAAAGTAAACTACAATTCATACAATTTAGGTAAAACGGACTCGTGAAAACATCATGAAGATTTACCTGCAGGTAAAATCCAGAGAATTGGCTATGGAGTTTATAGGCAGTTTGCCTTTCACACATGCACAACAGCATCAAATCCTCTGCAGTATTCAGACAAGAGGTGGAGCAGAGGCAGGAAGTGACGTATTAAGTCAGCTACAGAGATCACATGATCAGGGTCCCAGCACCCCGACACCGGTGACAGCTCTTCAGAGAGAGAGGAGAGAGAGACCAGGAGCAACAAACCATCAGGTTTCAGCACTAGTTGTTATAATGAAAACAACAAGAGTGATTATTATGGATGTCAGGGTGTTATTAATGATAGCAGCAACTATTCATATAATAATAATAATAATAGTTGTTGTCTGCATCCTGCAGCTCTGGAGTCAGAGATACCTGCAAAAGAGAAAGAGACAGACAGAGAGAGAGACTATAGGAGGGAAAAAGAAAAGTTAGTGACATGTAGTAAAATAAATAGATAAATGTGGTAGCATAGAGACAAAAAGAAGGGCAGAAGTGCTCAGTGCATGATGGGAGTTCCCCCATCAGTCTAGACCTATAGCAGCATGACTAAAGGATGGTTCAGGACTCACCTGATCCAGCCCTTACTATGGGCCTTATTGAAAAACGTTTTAAGACTAACTAAGTTAGATGTAGAGATGGTGTCTGCCTCTCTTGTCATCTTCGTCATCTTCTTTGTGTGTGTTTTTTTACCCAGCGATATTGTATCTTATAATATTATATTCCAATATTAAAACTGATTTAATATAACTATTGAGTATTAAATACATTTACAAAGGTACGTGAAATCCATTCTTACTTCTCCTCTTGTGGGCAAACGGAACATCTCACCTGAGACATGACCTCCTGGCCAAGGCTGCAGTCATTACGCAATGACAAAAGGGCACAATGGCACACATCCCGTCAAGATGCAAGGTTGCTCTGACACATCCAGATGCAGGGGGCGCCATGATAAAGTACTGACTGTGCTCACAGACATTCTAGAGCAGAAGAGAACCAGGAAACTTCCACTCAAGAACAAGACACCACCTGTAAAAACATTCGTTAAGGAAGGAGCAAAGCCAGCAGCACCCAATAAAACCAGGGCGAGTCTCCTGCAGTCAGCCCAAGCATGGGAGCTATACCACCTTGAGACCCACTGCAGTCCTGTTCTCCACTGAAGGAAAGAAGATTATCTTAGTAGAGCTGACTGTGCTGTGGGAAGAGTGGTCTTAGGAGGTATTTCAGAGAAAATTGGAATGCTACAAAGACCTGGTGCAGGACTGCAGGGGCCGAGGCTGGCAGGCATTGTTGTACCAGGTTGAAGTAGGGTGAAGAGGTTGCTGAAAACAATGGGATTGACAGGGAGAGAGAGGAAGAAAGTGGTACGATGATTGGGGGAAGCAGGAGAGAGAGCCTCCTGTTGGATATGGAACAGGTGGCAGAAGTTAAGCTGGAAGCCAGCAGGGAATGAGTAGTGGCTGGCCACCACTGCTGACCTGCCAACAGGAGTGTCATGGTTAAGGGTCGAAACACTGTTGGTAAGCATCTGATGAGATGACCTCTTGGCCAAGGCTGCAGTTATTACATAGTGACTGAAGAGGTAGCATTTGGATTAAAAAAAATTTAATCTAAAAGTTTTTATTTGAATATTATAAACAGACTTGGCCTGTGCAAGTTTTAACAGAAATGCCCAGAATAGGCCCTGAGCTTTAGAGTCCACATGGTGGGAGGAAAAGGTGGGTTTGAAGATGATAGGCTATTCGGCAAAGATGGAGCCTGGGGACTTGAGCTAAGAAGGTCGGCTGAATATGGCTGATTATATTAGTCCAGAGCAACAACAATTACATCCCCATGTCCCTTTTTCCTGGGACCACCGTAGTCCTTTGAAATGTCCCTGTCTAGCATATCTAGGGGGAGACTCTACTCCCACAAAATGTTCAGTTTATTTAAAAAGTAGTTTGACTTTAAAATGCCTACAATAGTTAATGAGTCATAATGTACAGACAAAAGAAGTAATATATAGTCACAAGAAAAGAAAATAATTACTACTTGCTGCCTGCATCCCTCTATTACCCTCAGAAAGAGTGTTTTCCTGCTAAACAAGGAGCCCTGTGTCTCCTCAACTGACAGACTATTTCAAATAAACAATCTCACGACTGGGTGAAAAACATATGTTTCGGTCAATACCCCTCTTGTCTGTCAAAACAAACTTTGACTGTAGTTGATCCGTGGACCTGAATAGTGCACAGCCCGCTTCCCCTCTGTGACATCATTCTGTCAGAGGATAGTGAGAATTAAAAACAGCTTCATCTACAGGGTGTGTGTCTGTGTGTGTGTGTGTGTGTGTGTGTGTGTGTGTGTGTGTGTGTGTGTGTGAGTCAGATGGGAGGGTTGTTACAGTATATTCCCCAAGAAGAGACACCTTAAAGGCTCTGAGAGAAGAGACATTTTTGCAAAGTGAGGTCATTTAGGAAAATTACACTTTCCACTGACAGTTATGTTAACTTTGTCTTCATTCGTCCTTCATTAGTTCAACAACTGTCAGCAATGTTTTATTCACAACTCTGCTAAGGAAATTTAGTAGTTTGATATTGGGAAACCGGGCTAGGCTGGCCATCTGGTAGATTGGGCACTTTCCCAGTTGGCTGGGCACAATATGTAACTAGAATTACATTCAGCTGAGCACATACCTCTACCAGGGACCAACACTGAACAGTTAAATTCAATCAAGATTGATACCGGTCCCATAAATATGCCTCACATCCTATCACAATATAATAAGAAAATGAAAAAGAATCAAATTTGTTGCAAGGGTTAATGAGTTCTTCCTTGGCCCATACCCCACTCTTCCACAAAGTTTAAGTAAAAGTGGTTCAGTATTTTTCACGTAATCCTGGTGAAGGACCGACAGAGAGCAATGAAAACACAACCTCCCTAGTGTAGGTGAGGACATGAGATGTTGTTTGCAAAGTTATGTTGACTACAAAATATATATTCCATATCTACAACAACTCTGGTGCTCTCATTGTGTTATTGTCTCTCAATCTCCAGTTCTCCAAGTACTGGTGGCTCACCTTAACCAGGGTTCAAACCCAAATCTACCAATCTGCTGTTCTATAGATTGTGACACTCCAGCAACACATACAATCTGGATCAGACCTTGATCAATATTGTGGCTGCATAGGGGCAAAAAGAGGAAAGATAGTTAAGGGGTTGAATTACCAGAGTGAAGGATAACAGACATAAGCTGCTTTCAGACATGCACTGAGGTCTACAGGTCCAGGACAAGGAGATCAGCCACAACCAAATACCTCCAGAGGGTAAGACGACTGCTGAGAAGCCAGTTCAATGGAAGGAATACGATCCAAGCCATCAACATTAAGTCCCACCAGTCTTAAGTTAAACCCCAATGGAGCTAACAACAGTGCTGAGATTCTGTGGGATGTCAAATTCAGATTGAGAGTAAAAGATGGAGCAGAGGATGTCAGTAGCGATAGATATGGCAGCTGACAGTAACATCAGGAATAAGGAGCGGGAGAAGATCAAGAAGTGGCAGCAGCTGATAGAACTGTAACAGATGTGGAGAGTGAAGTCTGAATAGGAGCATTAAAGACTCTGACCCCCCCCCCCCCCCCCCCCAGTGTGAGAATTGCTGCAGCGCATTCCTGGTACATAGGACGTTAAGTGTGGAAAATTTCGGATCACAATTTGCACATGTGTACAACCTCAGCGGCCACACTGACTACTACCAGGTATTAAAAACCATGGAATAAACTGAAACTGAATATATGTATACACATTTATTTATAGCCAAACCATTTCATCTACTGCTTACAGACTGGGGCAAAAGGAGGGGCAAAACTGGCAGCCTTGTTGAGAGCATAGCGCAAAGTGATTATCCTAAACATATTATTTTAGTATAGTATGATAGTTGTAAGGGATGGGTACTCGTACCAATAGTGCATATCTGGTATTAAAGGTATTCTAATCAGTATATTTTGTTGCAGCTTATTGATATTGGGTATAAAAATACTGCAGAGTAGCATACAGCATTCTACAAGCCTAATTTCACTTCCTGGCAACTTCTGCTCCCTTTAGGCACTGTGGAGATCATGAGTAGATATCATTGGCCCTGTACAAAGGACTCTGGCAGGTAACAAGTTCCTGTTGGCCTTTGTCAAAATGGTTTATGCCTCTAAGTATCCAGACTCCTACTCTGACAAGTAACAGCCAAACAATTACCCACAGGCATGCTTAATTTTTTCATTACTGTTGGTATTCTCACAGAGGGTCTTATGAATCAGGGTCCAAATTTCATTAAGTGCACACTCAATCCCTTCTTAACATGAGACAAATGATGTGTATTTTGAACATAACAATATGCAAAGATACCCAAGTATGGACCTCAAATAAATATTGTGAAACTGTCAATGGACAAAACATGGGTGCGTAAGAAAGTTAGTGACTTGGAAGTAAGACATTTTAATAATAATGTTTTCTGGAGAAAGGCAAATTTAATCATGGGGAAAAAATGTATTATGACACGGCAAAAAAACATTATTGTAAAAGATAAACATGTATCTCTCAAACCACTAAAGTCGGAATCTTCTGAGGAAAAGCAGGATCTTTGGAATGGAGTGGGGCTGCCTGGTCTGGTCGTCTTAAATTGCCCTTACAAGGGGACAGGAATGAAAGCATGTCCTCAAACCCCCAGTCCGCAGCAAAGAATGAATGATTTCATTGTTTTGGAAAGAAATGGGGAAAAAAGCAGCACTGCAGAGTTGAGTGTCGCTTGCGGAGCATCATGATTCAGGGGGCTTAGCTGCCTCTTGGCTCTTCACCTCACAATGAAACCAAGCTGAACACTGACATGGGGACATTGAATTTACATTTTACAGCTTTGACTATAGCAAAAACCTACAATGCTTCAATTGTCCCTCAAAAACACATGTATATCATCTAGATGTACGAGAACGAAATGTTTCACTCGCCTCATTCATCAACTGTTACGAGGGCTCTGACATTTACCAATGTTTTCTTGCCTGGGATTTGTTCTAGAAAAAAAACTGAATCCACGAATACACAAAAGCACCCCAGTGGCTCAGAGATTGTGGCAAAGGTTGAGGCCATCTCAACCAATACTCAAGCAATACTCATCATCCACTGTGCAATATATGTATTACTCATACTGTGCCAGAATCACTGCTGTGCAATACTCATTCATGTCCAATTACCACCCATGCACTGTGCAATACAGCTACTTGAATATAGTTACATGTATATTTGTAAATGTTCTCATTTTCCACTATTTCAAATAACGTATTTTTGTACTTTTTAGTATTTTTATACGTATTTGTTGCACTGTGAGGGAGTGGCACTATAATTTCATTGTACACCCTGTTCAATGACAATAAAGACATTCTTATTCTTATCTGTGTAAGGTCTATTCTCTCTTGAAAGTCCAGGACAACAACAATAACAGTATCTTGACAACTAGACAATTTTTATTTGGAATAAGAACAGAGACTTGGTATTTGCAGAACAAGTGTACATCAGCAATCAGGTGGCAAGCAGCTGTGGTCTTCATTTACCAGAAGATATGAGGGGATGTGAAAGAGAGTAAAATGTCTGATGAGCAGGATATTGCTGGCACAAGTAAGTGGTTGGAGGCCAATGTTCATGAGGTTTCTATGTTCTCTCAATTGCAAAAACAATTTCCCCTGTTGTTTTCTTGCTGCTCTTCAAACAGGCCAAAGCTACTTCTCTGTGAGCTGAATCTTTTTTATTTTAGTGTGACACTGTTGCTAAGACTTACGATTAATTCAGTATTTTAGGAAATAATAGTCTCATTTAATAGTCAAATAGTCTCATTTGAGTGAGATGGGTTAGGCTAGGTCAAGTATGTTTAGACTTTAGTACGTATTACTAACTTCTCTGATGGGATTAGTATCGTATCAATACAATAAAGTATAGTATCATGCAATCAATGCTAACTTGACACTTCATTAAAGGTTCCGTGTGTATGATTTAGTGTCATTTAGTTTTTCAAGTATTTAAATATAAAGGACCCATTCTAGGGTAAAGAAAACATAAATCTAATAATAATAATTTAGATGAAACACACTATCTCTAGTATTATTTTATATACAACTTCTGCCAATAGATCCCTTAACCTCTTTCACACTGATCCTTCAACAACGCTATGGACGCCTCTGTCCGCAGAATCTTTTGAGTTTGTATACCCCTCTGTCCTGTATTGAGGATTAAGAATATCACCACTGTGAAAATTTAGATTTTCAAGTCTGTCAATAAAATAATATAAAACATGAATGCAATTTTAATGAAAATGAATTACGAAAAGCCCACACATTGACCCAGGCTGGTGCATTAATGGAGAGGTAGGAAGTGTGTCAGTGTGACTCTGAGGTCATGCAGGACAACAACACGTTCCCATCCTCTGAGTTGAATCTTCCTCGCCACGCCTCCAGGAGGGAGCTGCTCCCCACATCTCCTCCCTCTCTGTCCCGCCGGTCTGTTACTTCCAGACTGGAAATGTCCTCAAACTGAGCTGAGAAATCTCGGAAATCTTTTCTAACTCCAGCTGTAACTCTCAACCCGCAACTGGACAAATGCTTCGTACCTGGACGCGTAATTGCGCGTAGGGATAAATGTCACCGTTCAGATTCCGAGATTAGGATCAAATATTCTCGTCTTTTTGCAGTATTTAGGAGACAACTGTTCTCTATTTACACAAAAAAAAGTATGATCAGTGCGGATCCAATGATCATAACTTAGTAAATCATCTCCTGTTCTCTTTAGTTTTAAAGTATTAGTATCAGCCCCGCTTCCTGCGTTTAAAATGCTGATCCTCGTGTATACAGCTGTGTTCCTTTTCCTCAAGCAGTCAGCCGGCGTGGAGCCGAATACAACATGTCCAACACGATGCGATGTGAATACCTGTCCGGGCCCCAGCTGCCCGAACGGCTATGTGCCGGACCGCTGCAGCTGCTGCCTGGTGTGCGCCCAGGGGGAAGGAGAGCCGTGCGGCCGCAGGGACGATCTGCCGTGCGGGGACGGTCTAGAGTGCAAACATCAGGCGGGCAGGCGACTCTCCAAAGGATTCTGTCAGTGCAAGTTAAACCACGTAGTTTGCGGCAGCGACGGGAAAACCTACGTTAATGTTTGCCATCTGAGGACGACCAGCAGGAAGGCCCTGCAGCAGGGACTCTCTGACATCACCCAAGTCCAGCAAGGAGCGTGTGAGACCAGCATAGGTACGATTTTGGTCATCTATGGTCTGTAAGAAGTGCAGGACACAATTAAGAAACAAAGCTTTGTCCAATACAAACCCACTGACCTTCTCAGCTTTCTTTTACTTTTCTTTGATACCGAAAGTTAGAATTAGTGCCAGTGTGTATAGGGCATCTGATAAAAAAAAGATAAAAAGAAGAATTAAAAAGAAGATGAAAAAACATAAACAGTCAAAACTTAAATAGTTGTTTGTATATAATACATTTTGAAGCATTTTTCAGTCACAGTTATCTTTTCTTTATATACTTAAGATAAGATAAGATAAGATAGACTTTATGCATCCCACACTTTGGAAATTTCAACATTACAGCAGCAGAGGGGCATTAAGATAGAGACAAATAAAAATATAGAAATAAAAATAAGAATAAAAATATACTCACGTATATTTATATATATATATCTATATATATATAGATATATATAAAGAAAAATGTTTCTATTCTGGAAAATTCACAGTGATTATTGCATGTGAGAGTGGAGAATATACATTGGGATGTAACAATTCAGAAAGTATTGCACACACACCTATATTGAATATAAATATTGCACATGAAATAAACTTGCATTCATGGTAGCCTTAATTCTAAAATACCTTCTTGCATCATCGGCAGTTCAGTCAAATAAAGGTTACTAATGTTTTCCACTTATAATGTCACACGTTTCAATATTTGCAAGTGTGAAAAAATATGAAAGAAGTGCACATAGGGATAACTTGCACATTTGTAAAATACCTTTATAGTTGAAGAAATGCTGTGTGTGAGTGTTATTCCGATGTGTCCTGGATATCTTCACTATCTGATCGGTCTCTGAAACACCACTTTCCACAGATAACCCTTGTACCAAGTCAGAGGGTACAGATGCATGGTTAGAAGATAGTGCATTGTGCATGCCATCACTTTTCATGGATGGCCAATGCACATTGGCCGAGGTGCTGATGATGATCATGTGATAAAATGAACATTTAGTGAGATTGTTTTCTCAAATGCAGTTTGTAAGGTAGAAAAAATAACCTCTGCCTACTGTTGGGGTCAACGAATCCTGTTTTCCCTCAATATGATTTTAAATCACCAGTAGAAAGTTGAGCCCTGTGCCCCTTCCTTAATAACCTGCTCTATGACTTTTTTATGGTCTAAGTTCAAAATTGCTGGTTGTGTATGAATGTGAAATGTACTGTAAAGCATTTTGAGTGGTTGGTAAATATACAGTCAATTTACCAAACTAGTAAGGCTTGTGGACATAACCTAAGGGCTGCACAATGTTAGGAAAACATGCGATATGAGATAAAGTTGTTGAATATTGCAATGGCGATATGGCTTGCGATAAATAAACAAATACTTAAGTATACTGTGTTAATGTATTTCTGAATTGGGTTTGCTGCCAGCCTATGCAGACACTGACAAAACAAATATTGATTTATTTTAGAAACTTCTTAGCTAGGTTTTAAACATGTGCGTTGGCATGTCACAACATTTCCTGATGTACTAAAAAGTATCTCTGAGGGTGAACTAGTTGCAAGTATACAGAGACACTTCCCGGCCTGTTTACTCAGCTATGGGGGAAGCCGACCTGGTGGAGTTTCCACCGCCTCATTGTCACTGATGGGGGACAGTAACTAGCTGTAGAGTTCGGCTTCAACAGTTTGCACCAGTTGCACAAAAAATGAGGCAGGGACTGGGCACGTCTTGAAAAAAAACTGTCCAGGGATTTCTTTGCATTCTTCAGAGTGGCACTGGGTAGATTAATGCTCTGGGTCAATGGGGCTTCTCTCCTAGAGCAGAGAGAAGAATACAGCGGGGAAAAAACAAATTTTTCATTTTATATCCATTCAAGATCATGCAATATCTGATTTGTTTTAGTGTCAAATAAATATAATAACTTAATTACCTTCCGTGCTGTTGCTTCCATTTCTCACATCACCCTGGTCTTGACGTCTGCCACCTGACTTTGAATCTGTTTCAGGGAAATGTGAGTGTTAGTCAATCACTACTAAATAATCCTTTCCTTTAAGGTAGAACAAGTCTATGCCTACCTAATGCCTAACATCAGTTACCATCACAGCCTCTTTGGTTTTGCTTGCTCCTGTGTTTCTGACATGTGTCACATCTGCTTGTCAGTTTATCAATGTCTATGTTGAGTCCGGGCCAGAAATCGTATCCCTCGCCCTTCTTTTACATTTCTCAACACCTAGATGTCCCTCATGACTCGTCCCTCATCAGATGACTATCCTGTTTTGCTTCAGCAACAGTCCGTTAGCTTTGCGCATCATCTTCAGTTGTACTCACACTGTCACTGAAGGTAGTTCAACTTATAACTTACTTTCAAACGTTTATTGCAACAGTACAACAGGTTTGTGTTTGGCGTCTAGGCTCCGACTTAATCCCTCCCCCAGATATGATTACATGGATGTAATGGGAGTGATAATCAAATACTTGTAACCCCCCCTGTCAGAGCCTACAGGTGGATGCGGGGGTGTTGGAGGGGCTGAAGCAACTGGCGGCAATACTGCCACAGCAGCGGGGCAAGCAAAGGGGGTGATGGGAAATGTTCTCCGGTCAAATAGACTGCCTTAAGAGTGGGCGTGTATTATAGATGATTGTGGAGAGTGAGGCATGTCACGTGGTGCATGTCACATGATTGGAGCAGCGCAGCTTGACTTGGCTGCCTGAACTAGCTCACAGGCGTTGCTCCATCTGTGGAACATTTCTAGGCCAAAGCCTAATCCTATGAATAATTTTTTTATTTCAGCATATTTCAGTAACAAATGATCCATTCTCCGAAGCTGATATATAGGTTAAGCTTTATGTACTTGGCAACTTCACATAAGGTTTGAAAAAAATTCTAATCTCAATTACCTTTTGAATTTCATCTACTTGATACCTACTAGTGGAAGAAAGTTCAAATGTATTATTCCCTAGAGACACTGTCTCTAGGATTTGTAGTCAATGGTAAAGCATGTGGAGAATCCAAATAATACGTTTGTTTTTTTACTTTACTTCCAACATCCATGCAGAAACCTTCGCTGTACTCATTTGGACATAAATACAGAGCAAAATATTTAATGCTCCGTTGCATTTGCTTTGACAACAAATGGATTTAAATAATGTTTTCTAAGATTATTTTCCTTCAAGCTTACTGATAGTCATCTTAATTGGGAGGATGACAGATTTACTGAAGTAAATGTGGAAGTTGGGTCTTGTAAGTTAGTCACTCTTGTGTTTTTATTAACCACGCCTATAAGGATGTGAAGCTCCAGACATGATCGTCTGTGCATGTGTGATGTGTTCTTAATAGTATCACTTACTCTTAAAGGGATAGTTCAACGAAAAATGAAAATTCACTAAAACAACAGAAGAAGCATTACATGCCTGTATACTGCTTGAATATTTGAATTTAAACAAGGTCATTTACACTCTGTTAGGCCTGAACATCTGTTACTGGAAGCTACTAGACGTAGCCGCACGTGGCACACCAACGTGTTCACATGCGAGAGTTTGTGAATGCACCTCATTGGAAGATAAGAGCTTAGGCTTAAAACACGGTGTAAATGACCAGTTTGGAGTCGAATATTAACGTCAGGGCTTGCAGACACTTAGATGACATCACACGAGCAGTAGGGAGGCATGTTATGTTTTTTGTGTTGTTTTATTATGTCTGAAGGAAGCGGGCAGTGAATTTTCTATCCCCTAAAACAATTTAGCCTTCGAAGTAAAAGCATACATTTTTTTGCTGCAAGCTTTATTTGTTAATTGATGCACATTCATCTGTATTTTAGATTGTATATAAAGATGGATGATGTGGATGTGTGCTGCCATCTTGCGCTTTTGAAGTTAAACGACTGTACCGTTATGGTGTGAAGAATACACACATACATGAGGTTACATCAGTGTGAGAACAACTACCTAGTGGCCCTAAAAGTTCAATACCCATTTAAATAGACAGAGCACATGTAGATGGAGAAAACATACTGATTAATTTGACAACACCAGAAGAAGAAGTAGAAAAGAAGAAGTTATGTGATGAGAACTAACCAAATACTGACAGATGGTAAAGAGAGCTTCCATGATTTAGCAGCATTATGTTGTTTACTTGCAACCACAATTTCGCTGTTTGCAAATGCAACCCTCTCTCTCATAGGGGAAGGCTGCAAGTGAATGGCAGAATTGGCAGGTTACCTGGGGATGATCGCTTACTGACAATATCAGTTTATGACATTAAACGTTTTACATTTTAACATAGGATTTACGTTATAACGTGAGTTTTGTTTTAATCAAATTTAATGTTGTACATTATTCAATTCAATTCAATTTTATTTGTATAGATCCAAATCATAATATACATTACCTCAAGGCACTTTACATAGAAGGTCAAGACCTTAAAATCGTAATAATATAGAGAAACCCAACAGTTCCCACAATGAGCAGCACTGCCTCGACAGGAGGGAAGTCTTTCAGTGTGTTTCACATTGTTGAATCCATGCAGATATTAGCATCTAGGTTTAAAGCACATCAAGGGCCTCTTTTTCCACTTGACTGCCCCGGTATTCATTTCTATGCCACTTGGTTATAACATACTAAGTGTCCAGTGTGGCAGCAATATGCTTTCCTTACTGTTACTATGTTCAGAGATACAACTGATATCTCTAGAACATACAGAAAATGCAATGTCACTAAACAGACATTGAGGAACCTGTGGTAAATATTCGTTTAAAGATAAAGACTCAGGAACTGTGTATGCAAATCTAGTAAGCAGATTACAAAGGACAGATAACGAGAAACCCCAGAAAGGGGAAAGAAATTAGAGAGAAATTATCAAAGAGTAATATGGATCAGAAGTAGCAAGCCTGAAACTGAGCTGGACACAGTCCCAGCTTTAACAGTGATTTCTTCACACAACATTAAATTACTCTTCATTCTTACCCTCTGAAACAAACTAATATAAACAAACTAACAATTATATAATGATACAATTGTAATACATTACACTCATCAAAGAGTGTGTACCAAATGTAAAATGAAAGTTACTGTTACAAAGACATTATGCTGCAGCCAGACCTCTTTGTGCTGAAAAATGGATGATTGTGGTGCTGGGACATGAATGTCTCAGGAAAATACAGTTGAATTGGCACACCATGAATGTCATTTTTTGTAGCAACAATGGGGGGAGGGAGGGGAGCAATATTCTTGCTTGACCTGGTTGACAAAGAAAAGGGTTTTTCCACATTTAATGTGGTTACATGGATATAATAGTGTAGCTATCACTGCCTGTCGTGTGGGTTTTGGAGGCTAGCCAGCACACACGGGTAGATGATGCAGACTTGAAACACTTGTTTCTGTAGACAGTGTTATTGCTAGCTTTGGCCTAATGAGTTGGCAATATCTGTGCACTCTCTGTGCACCCTTCATGCACTCAGTTTTCCCCAGGGAATGTACGAATATTTATGTCTAGTCCATGCGGTGCATACTAATGTGGATCTGTAACGTGCCCTTTAGTGTCATAAGGTTAACCATAAAAAATGTAATGGCTATACTAGACTTGATGACTCAAAGCTTTACAGTACATTTCTTTCTATTCACACAGTGCATCTATGCAGAACTTTTTCTATGAGAAGGAACAATGTGGGACAATCAGGGGGTTCAGTATATTGCCCAAGGCATGCACAAGTGTGGAAGACTAGGATCAAGCCACCAACCTGCTGGTTAGAGGACAACCAATCTATCCCCTGAGCCACAGTCGCCCAAAGCTCACATTGACTGATTATTAAATTGTATGATTCTTCTTGCTAGTATAGGTCCTTCATATGCTTCCAGTCCTCGTTACAAGTTCAACTTCATAGCTGACGTAGTGGAGAAAATCGCTCCTGCTGTGGTCCACATCGAGCTCTTTCTCAGGTATTCACTGTTCGTTTGTGTGCGTTTGTGTGGTGCAGTGATTATGTCTTTGTGGAACATGTGACATTAAAATGACAACTTTTAGAATTCATGAAAAACAACTGCTTTAGGTTTAGAAAATTTCTTTTTAAAAGGATGCCATACAATATGCTATGTCTATTATTTGGATACCATGGCTTATTTAAGTTGCGCCCACTCATACAAGCCATGTCCATATTAATGTAGAAAAAACTTTTTTCGAACACTTTCATAGTTACTGCAAATGCCAAAGTTTTATAAAGCTCTTCATTACATTATAGAGTAATAGTGTGGTTGGAGTAGTGAAGTCGTCTCATATTAAATGCAGATACATATGCCTTTTACAAAAGCTGTATTGTGTGATCAGCTCCAGCGTACAACAGACAAAATAATAGATCTTAAGGTGACAGTACGTTCTTATTGGTGCTGTATTAAAGAATCGCTCAACCATGTCTGCTTAGGTTCTTTTCAAGAGCTTTTCAGTCAGTCCAATTTGAACGAAGATGACAAAAATGGATAGAAAAATCTTTATCTCATGTTCAATCATATTTCAAACTGACTTGGGTAGATTACTTGAAATACTTCCTTGAACTAACAAATTATTCTCTCAGCAGGTTAAAATATATAAACACAAGCCCTACTTTTATCTCAAGCCTTGATATAGAAGCAGGTCAAAGATAGCAGGTCTAGATGATCAGAAATCAGCTCTCGATTCCAGTTCAACTAAACTTACTGATGATTTCCTCACACCAGGCACCCTCTCTTTGGTCGCAACATCCCTCTGTCTAGTGGATCTGGATTTGTGATGTCAGACAATGGACTTATTGTTACTAATGCCCACGTAGTCTCCAGCACTACTCCAGTATCCGGTCAACAAAATCTCAAGGTACAAAATCCAGTTTTTCTACTGGGATCCTTTATTTCCATGTGCAATGCAGCATAAGCAGGGTATTGCTTTCCTCCCCTACACGTGTGTGTGCGTGTGTGTGTTTGACCAAACCCTCCGACACAAGCTAGGGGTAACTCCAGATGTTTCACTTTTGGAGATGATCATAATCATATATGGTATGAAAATATTTTCCACAAATGCAGTTTTCTTATGATTGCTTGATGACTCATTTTGTCAAAACAACCACACACTCAAGGAGCAGAACCTAATGAATATGTTTCGATGATGATTTAATCAGTGACTTGCTCCACTGCTCAATCTAAAATACTTTTCGCTTTTTTTTCTCTTTAATATTTTTTCAAAAATTATTGTCATAGTAGTACACAAATATATTTACAAAACACAACACAAGACCTCTCCACTGATACTGATCAGAATAAAACATATCATGCATAAATTGAATATATACTAAATACTGCTGTAAACAAAGCAAAAACATTTGTGAGGGCAGAAAAAGCATAAATTAGGCCTAGCTGGAACTGGCCATGGGACATCGCAGGCCATATCCGCTCTGAGAGCATGGGAAGATTTAGCTTGAATGTTGAATCCATCATTGTAGAGACACTGTATCAGTTGGGTCACAGGCCTCCTCCGTGGCTTGGATGTGGACTATTGTGTCATAGGGCTGGAGATGTTATGCTTGAACTCCCTGACTCACCTCTAGTAAACCCGTAGATAAGACAGCAACGGTCATATGTGCACTGGTGCCTGGTGAATGACACTGTTCTGTAAAGCGCTTTGAGTGTTCATCAAGACTCGAAAAGCTCTATATAAATACAAACCATTTACAATTGTTTGGGAGAATATATTGATTTTGCATTTGATTCTTCATTTTACAGGGAGCCAACGCAGATACGTTAAAACAGGACTAATATGATTCCTTCAGTTTTGTCTGAGATTAGAAGTAAAAACCTATAGGACCCTGGTCTTAAAGGTACAGTGTGTAGAATTTTGTGATATCTAGTGTTGAAATTGCATGTTGCAGCTGACCACCGACTCACCTCACCCTCCCCTTCTAAACATGAAAAAGAAACCTAGGTAGACTTCAGTTGTCATAAAAACTCAAAAGGTGTTTAGTTTGTCCAGTCTGGACTACTGTAAAAAACATGGCGGCCTCCGTAGAGAGGACCCCCTCAATGTAAATATAAAGTATTTAGATATAAAGGGCCTTTTCTGGGGTAAAGAAAACTACAATTCATACAATTTTGATGAAATGAACTAGTGAAAACATCATGTGGATTATTCTACATTTAATTTCTGCCAATAGTTCCCTTTCACCTAAATCTTACCTTAAATGGACCTCATTCACCAATATCTTCGACAGAATTTTCTTAAATTAGTTTTTTAGAAAACTTCTCGTCAGATTCAGCAGGATACAGTATGTTCTTAAACTGCAGAATTGTTTGCACCTGTGGTCTTATATTGATGAATGGCATGTCTTTGTAAAGTGAAAGCACATGCCTGTAAATTCCCAATTAGCAAAGGTTAACGCCCTGTCATGCCAATAAAAGGACTTGAGACTGCCGTGCTGTGGGCGCACCATACAGTCTATGGTGCAAGCAGACATATCACAGAAACTGAAGAGAACTCAAGAAGCCAGGAATGTTTAAACTATGATATCAAGAAGACGCCGCACCAGAATTAATGGCACAGTTTGTAAAATTTTATATCTAGTGTTGAAGTTGCATGTTGCAGCTGAACACCCCTCACCTCACCCTCTCCTTTCAAACATGAAAAAGAACCTGTGGTAGCTTCAGTTGTCATAAAAACTCAAAAGGTGTTTAGTTTATCCAGTCTGGACTAATGTAAAAAACATGGCGGCCTCCGTAGAGAGGACCCCCTCCATGTAAATATAAAGTATTTAAATATAAAGGGTATTTTCTGAGGTAAAGAAAACTACGATTCATTCAATTTAGATGAAACGAACTAGTGAAAACACCATGAGGATTATTCTACATTAAATTTCCACCAATAGTTCCCTTTCACCTAAATCTTACACACTGGACCTTTAAACCATAAACTGTGCGTCCTATTTTTCAGAATTAACAGGCTACACTTGGACATGTCACACATTTAATATTGAAAACCTAAAGATGGGTGACTCAATAATCTCCTCTTAAACATGTCAAACTGTTTAAAAACTTTTGCAGTATAGGCCAAATATTCTGTGTGTTCTCCTCTTCAACATTTCCATGTGCAGTGAAACTTGTCAGTCTTTTTTTAATATAAAAATGGTAAAATATCATGGTAATTTAAATCTGATAAAGCAACTGTTGAATTAGAAGTAAAAAAAAACACAATAACTAACATTTCAGTCGTCAAGTGTGCGTGAGTGGTCTTCAATGTGCGATTCTGTTCTTACATAAGAACAAATCCTAGATAAGAAAACAATGGTTATAACTTACCTAGCCTCTTCTGTGGTCAAAACCTTTCAATGAAATTTCACTACAAGTATTGAAGCAACTTTACTTTAACTATCGAGTAACAACTATCAACATCTATTTTATAGATTTTGTAGAAAACAAATGAGTGAAAAATTAAAAAATATGAATATATAAATAATAATAGAAAAGACAAAATTACAATCATGTATAAAAATACATAAAATAGAACAGATAGGATCAACAATTTGGTGAAAACTGATACAACTTGAAGCTTATTGGTTTGTGAATATGTTCATTTATTAGGGAAAGAACACCCAACAGTTTCTCAGTGGAAGCAATGATACTAAGAAGGCTACTTAGATACTTAGTTAATGTTAATGATATCTGCTAATGCTTCAATTGTGTGTGACAGAGATGAACTGTTTTAAACGAGTGAATCGAAAAGGTATTGAAGTATCGCTTATTTTGGCATCCTTACCGTACCATCTCAGTGAACAGTGTAAAGACGATGCACACAGTCCAAAACAAAACAATTTTTTAAATTTCTGTTTGTGTACAGATTAAAGTGATGGCATATTAACAATGAGCTTTAGAGGTGTTTATAGGTGTTACTCTGTCTCTCAGTAAGTGTTTGTGTGTTTCCCAAAATGCTAAACTGTTACTTTACAATGGGATCACATCAGTGTCGTATTGACAACTGCATATGATACAGCTTGACCTAAACTTGACTTGATCTTACCTTGAACTGAATTTATTTAAAATAATAATATTTACTGCTACTAAGAGATTATTTCTCTGCTATCAAGAAGTATATGCTCCAACCATCACATTTTAGTCAGAAACATCTATATAACTATATCTAGATAAAGACAACACTGTCACGACCTCAGTCACGAAGCTGGTGCACGACTCTGTGGCAGTAGTGAATATAGCAAAGGTTTACTTCTTGAAAAGATGCACAAACAAAAAGCGCTCTCTAGGAGGATATGAAAAGTAACAAATAAACACTCACAAAACTGAGAACCAAAAAAGACCATAAACTTGACTTGACCTGACAGCGATATGCCGATAAGCACTCACGGACAGAACAAGACGAACTGGTACAGGACAAAGGGAGATGAGGACCATTTATACATGAGGAAGGGGAAAACAGGTGAAACCAATCACAAAGGCAGGAAAATTGCACAAAGGGAGGAAGTCAGGGTCTTAAACAAGAGGGAAAAGGTGAATACAAAATAAAAAGGGAAGTGCACGACGAGACTAGACATGAGTGAAGTTTAACTTTAGAGTGCTCAAAACACACAAACCTAAACATGAACTAAACTAAGGCATGGCATACCTCATGTTATTTTCAGAGTGGATACATCACATCCACCTCAACCAAGGTCAGAAAATAGTTAAAACTTTGAGGTTTTTATGAGATGCAACTGCCCTTGTTACACATCGCCATGAAACAGGAAGTTGTTATTGAGGGACTACAGAAATTCAAAACCTCCTTCATCTTACATCCTTGAAGTTTTCAAGCGGGCACCCTCAAGCCATTTTGTCACACCAGTGGTCAACACCCCACACAGATATCCTGTTACTTAATTTTGGATACATTTGCATTGTGAATTATCGAGCACCCCTAGCTAATCAAAAATGCTAAAACTATTTTTGGGGCGCAATTGAGCTTACGTGCCATGACTACACCAAGCTCATACAAGGTTGATATTGTAGAAATAGATCAAGCAAAATGCTATACTGTGATGTATTATTAATCTGTAATTTTCTTGAATGCAACTCTCCCATTCTTTCCTGAAGGTTCAGATGCATAATGGTGATATATACGAAGCCAGCATCAAAGACATAGACAAGAAGTCGGACATTGCTACCATCAAAATCAACTCACAGGTGAGTTCACATCATTTGTCAGGCAGGAAATAGTTTAAATATTAAATAAGAAGAGACGTGTGTTGGCTCAGTGTCTGTACATTGTTTACTGAATAGGTTTTATAAGAGTAGCACTCTGCACTGCTCTCCCTTTCTTTTTCTTTCTTCTGTCACTCTGACGTGACTCTGCTGTTTTTCTGAACACACTTGCACTTTATAACTGAATTAAACTTGATTTTCAGAATTAAGGCTACACTTGAACATTTGAATTTAAAACTGTAAAACTATGGAACCTGTGACACTTTTAACATGTAGTGTGTAAAACCTAAAGATGGGTGACTATCATTGTGACTAATCATTCTCCTCGGCAACATGTTCATGTGTTTGAAAAGTGTTATCTTTTGCAGTCTATATTTAGTCTGTGTGTGCGTGTTCTCCTTTCCAACATTTCAAGCATTTAAAAAAATGTTCTTCCTTTCAGATAAAAATGATAAAATACCATGGTGATTTAAATCTTATCATACAACCAAAAGTTAAAAGTAAAAAACTAAATAACTGATTACAATGATTACAGATTTTACAGAAGCCTTTCAGTTGTCAAGTGTGCGTAAGAATGCTCTTCAGTGTGTGCAGGATCTGTTCTTACCTAAGAAAATATATATATTATGTATGGCATGCCGTTCAGGAAATTAAACCTTTGTTTATATGGAATGAACCTTGAATATATGGAATGAAACTTTGAATATATGGAATGAACCTTGAATACATGGAATGAAACCTTGAATATATTGAATGAAGTCTGAATATATGGAATGAAACCTTGAATACATTGAATGAAGTCTGAATATATGGAATGAAATATGAATATATTGAATATATTGAATGAAGTCTGAATATATTCGTCAGACTTCATTCCATATATTCAGACTTCATTCAATATCTCACTTCTTCTCACCACTAATTGTTTTTTCCTGTCGAAAGAGACTTTATTCTTGCTACTGTTGCAAAGTGCTCACGAGGGAATGTTTGGTCCCTTAAAAGTGTATACAGAGCAGACCTGCCTCGAAATAACTTTTTATGATATGACGCTAAATAAATACATTTGATTGTCTTCCACTATACCCTACTACAGAGATGTCTTACCCTGGCCCACTTTATATGTTTATTCCTTACCTCTAGACGAAGCTGCCCGTATTGTTTCTGGGACACAGTGCAGACCTGAGGCCAGGAGAGTTTGTGGTTGCGATCGGCAGCCCCTTTGCCCTCCAGAACACTGTCACCACTGGCATCGTCAGCACTGCACAGAGAGATGGCAAGGAGCTGGGCCTGCGGGACTCTGACATGGACTACATCCAAACTGATGCTATTATCAATGTAAGATTTTAACATGGTAGAAAACATGTCATCTCAAAAATATAAAAATGATGTTTTTACATCACAGTTCCGGTAATCTTTTATTTTCCTTCACAGTATGGGAATTCAGGCGGACCTCTTGTCAATTTGGTAAGTTCTTTACCGAAAGGATTTCATGTATGCAGTAAAATACTTCTCTCTGTCTTTTTTTGTAAAACCTACAACACAAATTGCATGACAGTAGTATTTGCATTAGTAGTGGCTTGGCCCTGGCCGGAACAGGTTCTTAAACTCATGTTATTAATGACGTCTGTGTTTACCTACCTGTATTTGAGGATGGGGAAGTGATTGGCATCAACACCCTGAAAGTTGCAGCAGGAATCTCATTTGCCATTCCCTCTGACAGGATCACTCGCTTTCTTAATGATTCCCTTGACAAGCACAACAAGGGTGAGTCTGACAGTGATGGTTACACATTTGAGTATCCTTCTAAATATAAATCAACTGACTAAAGTTTCTTTCAGATGTAAGTGTAATAAAGAAGCGTTTCATTGGAATCAGGATGCTGACAATCACACCAGCGTAAGTCTGAACTCAGGAGACAGTTTTGTTTCAATGGGAAATACACAACACACAGAACAGTGGTTTGTAACATACGTACGGCAGCAGCTGCATCTTGAGTCTCACAATAGGAAGTAGGTCCAGTAAGATATGTGCTTGCATGTATGCGACTGGCCACTACAGTGCCTTGCCAGATGATATCATGATGTGTTGACGAAAACTGGGGTTTGTTCAATGGACTGTCCCCTCAGCATAGTGAATTTATATAGATAATCTTGTATGTCCTCGAAAGTCTTTTCAAATATCATGTTGTGTAAATAATACTGGTTAATATCTGTCTGCCTACCTGTGGGGATGCAATGAACTTGCATGTATCCTAGTGCTTACATACTTTGGATACTACATATCAGTAAAACTGAGTAAAGGAGCTAATTGCTTTCTCTTCCAACATCCTATGGCAGTTACATTTAAAATAGCAAAATTTGAACTGTTGCTGTACAAACTAGTTTTGTATTTTTTTTGATTCTCTGTATCGTAGAATCTCTGAGTTACTGTTTTAGTCTAGTCTTTTTTTGTTTAGAGAGAGGAGCGCGTTGGATTGTTGGGTGTCATTTAGGTTGGTCGTAGAATTTACATGTATTTTATGAAAATATATTATATTAATTTCTGTCCGTTTCAGGTCTTGTAAAATTGTTTGAAATAAAGTGTGTGTGTGTGTGTGTGTGTGTGTGTGTGTGTGTGTGTGTGTGTGTGTGTGTGTGCGTGTGTGCGTGTGTGTGTGTGTCTGTTTTCCAGGTTAACTGAAGAGCTAAAACAGCAGAAACCAGATTTCCCTGATGTTACTAGTGGTATTTATGTACATGAGGTCGTTCCACACTCACCTGCACAGAAGTAAGTTTCATTTATTCATTCTTTAAACAAATAGATATCGTACAGAGTTTATCCGTCATTTCTGGAGTATAATGAATAATCACTATCTCTTCATCCGTCTCTGACTCCAGAGGTGGTATCCGAGATGGTGACATTATTGTGAAACTAAATGGCAGACCACTGATGACAACAGCTGACCTGCAGGGGGCACTGCAGGAGGAGACAGCCTTGCTACTGGAAGTCAGGAGGGATAACGACGACCTGCTCTTTAACATCGAACCTGACATTATTATGCAGTAGACAGTGTCGACGCAGCACTGCTGCAGAGTTCGACCAACAGCTAAGGCCCTATTGTGTTAAAAGAACATGGTGCATGGTAGAACTTTAGGACAACATGGTACAACGCAATTTTGGCATCAAGGTTTTACAACTGCCCACCCCCTACCTCTGTCAGGTACCCTGCAGTAAACCACACCCATTTAATGAATGTTAACTATTTGCTTCTTTTACAATGATAGTATATTTTTCACTCAGTACATAGATTTAAATGAAGCTTAAAAATAACTAAACAACAGCTGTTGGGCAGCATTTTGTGGTGTACATGCGGAAAATGAAAGTTCTTTCATGTACTGTTAAATTGATGAATAAAATGTCTAAAAATTCTACTTAAAAATGTCAGTATGTAATAATTAGGATCTTTCAGTTTATTTTTCCAGAAAGGGTATCAGGTTCGTATACATTGTATAATTCACAGCACTGCCATGCTTCCACTAATATATGCATCAGTAAAGAGCTAATCCCCCCCATCCACTGTTCCATGACCAGGACACACTCCCTGTTGCTCCTCAGAACTGTATATTGTATTGGGTGCAAGGTCCCTGCCATCATCTGGTAAATCTGGTATTTCCTCTGAACTTCACCTGATTGAGAGATGCAACAAAGGTCTCTAGCTGGATTCGTTTCCCTATAATATTGTACTCTCTCAACCTTACTATGTAAAGTGCACTGAGGTGATGTGTGTTTTGAACAAATACAATTAAATTGATGTCCAAACTCAAACCCACATTTGCAGGATGTGCGGGTGCAGTGGTGTAACAAAACATATCCCAGGTATGTTGAACTTGATCGCGTCATACTATGGGCCCTAGCTTTATTTATTTCCCAAATAAAGAACCAGCGCTGTGTATTTAATCGTTTTTCTGAGCACAAACAGAATATACAACTAGTGGGCCGTAAGGAGATATTAGCTGAATTTTACAAGTGTACAAAGCAAAATCAGCATACCCCAAATTATCTCTTATCTATGTCCGTTTTGATTTCAACTCTTTGAAGTGTCTATATGGGTCCACACTACAGTGTTGATTTAACTCTTTTTGGAGAGTTAGTACCGTAACACTAATAAAGTTTAATTATTGACACTTTTTGGAGTGAACAATTCTTCACTCTAACCAGAGTTAGTTTTTCTCAACACTTGTATAGTGTACTCCCTCATGAAATGATTTGTTAACTATACAAGTGTTACCCCATATTAACCCTCATAGGTGTAAAGATTGTTCTTTATTTCAAAAAAGCTGCTGAAATAAAGAGGCCATCTTCGTTTACAACACGTTTATATTTACATATATACATATGTATTTTTGGACTCCAAACACTCTATCCTCACTATTACATTTGCCAGCATTCAAGTACTAAATTAAGAAACAATGTGATCCAATACCATGTAACGCTCCTGCAAATATTTCACAATTTTAAACATAATAATGGATTTGGTCAACAGAAACACAAGTTTATTTTTAAACACCTACAATAAGTGTCGCAACCATTTATGTGTGTGACATAAAGTCATCAGATAAACATTTAAAATCAGGCGGAAGATCAATTCCTGTTTATTCTGTTGTGAACCACAACGTTTATCTGTCTATGTCACAAACGTATTCTCAACACTTCAGTTATCAACAGATTCCTGACATTTAGTGCATAACCCGACTTGTACAAAAGGAAATGCTGCAGATAAACCAGCAGCTCCGGCACCAGTAGCAGACACACTGCTTTGTGAACAGCAGTCAACCGACACACAGCTGATCTGGGGTGCGACCGCAGTCTCGTCAGACCAGAGAGCAGGTCTCTCATGTACTTACTGAACAGTGTGAAGTTAGTTTTCTCAAGTCAAGGCTGCTCTCTGTCTCTGCTTCACTGTGTGTGTCTGTGCCCAATGATGGGGACAGGGTTCATTTACTGAAATTGACCCCTGAGGTGTCACAGAGTGGAAAGTAAAGGGTTAATACATTTATACTTTGATATTTAATTTAAAGACACTTAATCTTGACACCAACTATTTGCCAACTGAGAGTCAAATATAACAGTATTACTCTATACAGACTATAACTTCTGCTCAAATTTGACCAACACCGAAAATATAACTCTTATTAATTTGCTGTGTATTAATATTGCTTAACCTTTGTTAAATTTGATATATGTACCTTATTGATTATTATGATTTAATGCATTTTACAATAATCAAATTACACTTACAATGTAATATGGTGAAATAAAGTATTGTTATTATATCTAAATTATTTATATACATTTTGTGTTTTTTGTATTATGTTATGTGTAAAAACAGTAGATTGAACAAAAAACACTCTGGCTATGCATTAAATAAATAGTCTAAGAAAATAAACTAATGAAGTCTGAGGCAATGAGAAATTGCCTGAGAGGTGTGACACGAAAACAGGATGTAGGTTATGCTCACTAAAGTGAAATAGATAGATAGATAGATAGATAGATAGATAGATAGATAGATAGATAGATAGATAGATAGATAGATAGATAGATAGATAGATAGATAGATAGATAGATAGATAGATAGATAGATTACTTTATTCATACACGGATGGAAATTCAGTCGTCATAGCAGCTCGTATATCAGAACACAACAAAACACAATACAATAGAACAAAACAAAACATTGAGGTAGAAAGAACAAAAACAGAAACACAAGATGAATAGGCAGACAAGTAGTGCAGTGGCAATATGATGGTAATAGTACTGATGATATGATGGTAATGTTATTGTTAGACAGTATATAAAAATAGTAGTACAGTATATATATATATATATATATATATATATATATATATAGTCTACAATATAACATAATATATATTTATATAGATAGTAATTATTCCAATATAATAGCAGTATATAGTAATAATGGCAGCAACAGTATATATAATAATAATAATAGTAATAGTAGTAGTAATAATATAATAATAATAACATGTACACATGTATAAATATGTGTATATAGACTTATATATACGAAGAATATACAGAGAATATACAGGAATTGATATAATATGATATGATATATAGTATATAGTAGGGTATAAATATAAGTACTTGACTATACAATATACTATCAGTATAAGAATATGTAGACAGAGTGTGCAAAAAGACAATATTATTGTATAAAATGGTCTATAATATGAAAATGGTTTAAATTAACACATATCACAGAAGTAAATGTTCCAGTATATGGGGCGTAGTGTAGTACAGGGTACATGGTGCAAGGGTGACAGGTATGTTAGTGCAGTTCTGTGATGGTGGCTCTGACAGAGGTAGATGAGTTATATAGTCTTATTGCGGTTGGAATGAACGATTTCAGTATCGCTCCATAGAGCAGCGGGGTTGGATGAGCCTGTGGCTGAAGCTGCTCTTTAGCTTGTCCAGTGTTTTGTGGAGGGGGTGAGAGGGATTGTCCATGATTGCCAGCAGTTTTGCCAGCATCCTGTTCTCCACCACCTCCTCCAGGGTGACAAGCTTAGAGCCAACCACAGACTCAGCTTTCCTGATGATTTTGTTCAGTCTGTTGGCGTCCTTTGTCTTGATGCCCGCACTTCAGGACACCACAGCAAAGAAGATGGTGCTCGCCACAACAGACTGATAGAACAAAATGAGCTGCTTTCAAGAAGCGCTTGGTTTGTTGCATTGTCTATGCATTGGTGGTTTTCACAAGCAAACACATTGAGTTTCAAGCCCTATTATTGTTAATGTATTTATTGTGTCATGCATATTAAACCTTTCAAGGATGTCACTCTAAAAAAAAAAAAGATAAGCCAGTAAATACTCCAGTGTTCAATACCCACGTGTCCCTATAAAGTATATACATAAAGAAAAAAGGCTGCATACTACATAATTTGTGTTGCTTTGTCTATTATAATGAATTGTCACTGTGACACTTTAAATTAATTTTCTCAATGCATTGTCTTGAATTGATTTTTAGAAAATTAGTCTAATATTTAGTTAATAATGCCTCAAGTTTCACACAAGAGAGCCTGTGTTTTATGAACAAAGTGTTCTACTTGGATAATACGTTGTTATCAGGTCTTTGATATATGAAGGGGCTTGATTGTTAAGGGCTTTAAATGTGAAGAGCAGGATCTTGAATTCTATTCTGAATTTTACAGGGAGCCAATGTAGAGAAGCAAAGACAGGAGTAATATGATCTCTCCTTGTAGTTCCTGTCAGCACTCGTGCTGCAGCATTTTGGACCAACTGGAGGCTTTTTTACAGACTTACTGTGACATCCTGATAATAAAGAGTTACAGTAATCTAGTCTAGAGGTCACAAATGCGTGGACGAGTTTTTCAGCATCCTTCTGAGACAGGATGTTTCTAATTTTCTTAATATTGCGCAGGTGGAAGAAAGCTGTCCTAGAGACTTGTTTTATGTGTTGGTAAAATGACATGTCCTGGTCGAACATAACTCCAAGGTTCCTCACAGTTGAGCTGGAGGCCAAACTACCACCATCCAAGGTAACTATCTGTTCAGACAGTGATTCTCTAAGATGTTTAGGGCCAATTACAACGACCTCAGTTTTGTCTGAATTTAGAAGTAAGAAGTTTTGGGTCATCCAGGCCTTGACGTTCCTGAGACATTCCTGAAGTTGGACTAAGTGATTAGATTCATCATGCTTAACAGAAATGTACAGCTGGGTGTCATCTGCGTAACAATGTGTATGTGGTGCTTTCTCATGATGCTCCTAAGGGGAGCATATATAAGGTGAAGAGTCTAGTGTAAAAAAAAAATGTCTTAAACTTCCTTACACACTTTGAGAATTGAATACATGGTTTGAAAGTCTATCTGAGTATTGTTGTTGACTACATTCTTCACTTTATGGCCACAATCCTGATGTATTCGACCCTCTGAGTGAAGTCAGAAAAAGACGGTTAACATCAATTGCCTGATGTAATTGGTCATGATGCATCATTGAATATACTATTAAGATAAACACATTGTATTACATTTGTCCTTTATTTTGACAGAGTTCAAGAAATATGATGTATACAACATGTGTGATGCACAGACAAGCACATAGTAAAAGCTTCTCCCATGTTAGAGACTTACACCATCAAAAGGCAGCTGAAAGTTATTTGTTTCTTTAATACCTTAGTTGCATAAATTACCAAGACTCTTTCCCTAAACTTTGCAATGATAGCTAAGAGACATTTTATTTTTGTAAATCACACTTTTGTGTTTCATTTTCACTTGAGATACACAAAGATGGTCAATAATAGTAAATACAATAACAATAAATTCCATGGGAGACAGCTGACAAAAAAAACATTTGGATGAAAAATATATCTGTGTGATATTGTAACATGAACTCAATGAAGAATAACAGTGTGTTTACACATTCAACCACATTGTTCAGTCTTCAGTCACTATAGTGCCATATTAAATAACACCATAACCCCATTATAACCCAGACCCAAAATCAGATAATGTGAGCTGCACTAGGTTTGTGTTTCCCTGACATGAATACAGACATGAGCAGTGGAAAAACTCTGCCCAAGAAGCATGACCAACCCCCAAAATATGATTTCAAAATTTCCAAAGCCCGACCTGGCTTGTCGGATCCTGACACCTCGCGTCGGGTATCCACACTCCAAACACAAATAATTCTACAATCATACATGACAAAAACAGTCACTATAGCTTCTCTATCCTGAATTTTAATCACCTTTTTATTACCAGCTTTGAGGTTGATGATAATTCTGATTGGTTCTGCAACAGCCCTTTACCTATTTTTAGGACCTCTGTTCCTGCTGTGCGACTCAGAGCTTTAACTACTCAAGGGGAACATCCTCTGAACAGTGCTTATTTCAACACTCCTCCTGAATGTATTGGTAGTGAAATAATATGCAATGGGATCTAGAACTGTATTGAGACATGCCACCATCAGGCTGTAGCGGTATGCAATCCGCATCGGGCATGATATATTGCTATACTGAGAGAGCAGAGCCAGGGTTGCATGGTAAGGGAGGAAGCTAATCAGGAAAATTAGGAGACTGGTGGCAATCATCCTGTAGATTTTTCTGCTGTCCACTAGCTTGGTCTGGGCCACAGTGCTTTGTTGGACAGCACGGACCAAACCCCAGGAACAAATCACCATGATTACTAATGGAAACCCAAACCCCAAGATCAGCGTGGGTAAAACCACCACAGTTTGCATAGCATAGATGGGCAGGTTATCAAAACAGTGCTCATTGTTAACCTTTGTGTGCCTAGACAGGTAGATGGGCAGGCTGGTTCCAAAGGTGAAAATCCATATTCCGAGACAAACCAAGGGCGCTTTCCGTCTCCCTTGTTGAACATGCAATGACATAGGAAAGCAGAGAGCCATGCAACGATCAAAGCAAATGCAAGTGAGGAGGAAGATGCTCCCATACATATTGGCCTTCAGGACCAACCCAAGGACATCGCACAGCCACGGAGGAAGACCTTCAAAACCCAGATGATAGTAGATCCTCATTGGCAATGTGAGGATGAGCAGTGTATCTGCTATGGCAAGGTTGGTCATGTAGACAATTGTTTGTGACCTGGATTTGGTTTGACTGAAAAAAAAGACCAGTGCTGTGAGATTTAAGATGAGGCCCAATACGGAAATGAAGGAGTATATGCACACAGGCAAGATGTTGATGTGGTTGGTGTCATTGTAACATGCAGAGGAGTTGTTGAAGGACATAATGACCTGACAAACAGGAGAGAGGAGTTAGAAAAAGTCCAGCGCTCTTTGTATGCCATCACATTCAGGATAGATGATAATACCTCGTCTAAACAGGGTCTTATACATTTTAAAGATGTAGCACATATTGAATAATTACATATAAAAAAGCACAAGGGTCTGTACAAGGAATAGGTTCAACCTACTCTGATTTAACAAGGGGTTAAAGAGAGTCAGGGTTGACAAACCCTGGTTCAGTGACTCTGTGTTAAACAGTACGTCAAAGCTAGTTAAGATGTTCTCAGTGACTCAGAGTATGTGAACAAACATGCCCGCATGCTTAAAGGGGCGTTTGGCATCATAACACTTGAACAGGAAGGAAGGGTGGAGAGTTGATTCTGAATAAATATGACTAGATTCAAGAAAGCGGTGAAATGTGAAACTGTTACAGCGAACAAAGTCAGGAGGTAAATCACACATTACTGACTGATTGCATTCATAAAGAGATGCGATATTTGTCATATGAAATGTAGAGTCTCAACATGTTGTATGATAGACATGTGTGCACGTGAATGTTAATACATTGTATTGTAATTGTATTGTAATGTAATGTTAATACATGACATCAGTGAGGATACATTCAGTAAGTGGCTCAAAACTCACTGATAATTGATATAAAAAATACTCCTTAATGTTGGTTTGATAGTAAGTTGATTTAAATAGATATGTGTATGATGCTGTTGAATTAGATAGTATGCATATGATGCTGTTGTGGTAAGTATTTATTTGATTTTAACATACATTTTAACTGCAACTACAATGTAAAGTGGCAGCAAATCAGGATGAAATATTAAAACATTCTAAAAAGTGATCTGTATCAATATTTCTTATCATTCCAGTTTGTCTAAATCTAAAAGTCACACCTCAGGAAACTGGATTCCCTTATTCTCCATCATCACTTTTTTAATGGGTCACACATTTTATTCAGATCCCATACAAAGACCCAAAGCTCTGTTGATTTAAGAATTGTTACACATTGTATAACGCATGATTTTCTCCAGTATGAATCTCTAATGCACCTGTGTGGATCGCCTTTCCCAGTATTTAAACTTGATCCGCCTGTAAAAAGTTTCACCTCTGTGTTGATCTATATGTTTCCTAGAGGGAGGGGTGGAGGGAGATCAGCGGATGCTAACGATTTAAAAAGCCTCTCCTGCTGATTCAGCCTCTCACAATCCTTGCTCTGATGTCGATTGGCTCCTCCACATTTGCATTTGATGGCTGAGACAGCAACAATCTTCAGGCATAATTTCACATCTTTTCTTATTATAAACTCTGTTATTCAGCTCAAAATATACCACTGCAGAAAGAAATTGCTTTTTCTAAAGGCAAAATTATTCTATGAATGTTGCTGCCATGACAGATCGGAGCCTGTGTATGTTTTTGTCAGTCCAATATTGTGAAATTAAAAATTAAAAAAACTCAAATGATAGCCCCAAAAAATAGGTATTTTCCTTTTCCATGAGCTCCCTTACTTGAAAGAAATTGGGGCTCCAAATCAATCAATCAAATTGAATTTGTATAGCCCATATTCACAAATCACAATTTGTCTCATAGGGCTTAACAAGGTGTGACATCCTCTGTCCTTAACCCTGAACAAGAGTAAGGAAAAAATATCTAACTATAACCCTATTAACAGAGGGATCCCTCTCCCAGGACGGACAGGAGACAGATGCTACGTGTAACTGAGAACATCAGCAAAATAACATTGCAACAATTACATTACAACAGTACAACATTGGGGAACATTTTGGGGAACACACAAAGTAAACATATCCAAGCACTTGATTGTAATTCATGAAAAACAACTTCCTTACTTACCATCAATAAGCAGTAATTAGGAGGTTATAATGGGAAAACTTAATCAATGGATTAGTTGCAGAATAAGGTCATTAAGAATAAGGCATTAATAGTGCTTTATAATGACTAATAAAGAGCCAATATGTCTCTAATGTCCATGCTAATGAGCAACTAGTTGATGGTTGATACGTGTTCCCGAATATAAAGTGTTACCCAACATTGTTGAGAATTAAGTTTGTAGCATAATTGAAAGTTGAGGGGTTGTCAGTAATTAGTACCTGAGTAGTCTTCTGAACAGTTCACAGACACACAGGTTTTCAGGCATAGGCAGCCCCTAAAAAAAACCAAATAAATGTTGAAAAGCACTGACAAGGCACATTTTCACAGTATTTCTCCTCAAATGATTTTTAGTATATTTTGGGGGCTTTTATTGCCTTTAAATGACAGGAAGAAGAGCAAGCTGTGAAAGGGGGACAGAGAGAGAGTGGGGGAAGACATTGCAGAAATGGCCACATGTCAGAACTAAACCCGGGCCGCTGCGGGTTGAAGCATTGCCTCAGTGGGGCGGCAGCTCCACCGGTTGAGCAATAGGCCGCTCCTCCTTTAATGACACTATCGCTTATATTATTGACTATAAATATATACTCATTCATCTAAATATTTAAAAATGTATATTTTCATTATATTTGTGTTAGTCCTGGTGCTTTCTGCTGTTGAGCCTGTTGCTCACTGCTTTGCTGAATGCATTTTTTGACTCTCCTGCACTCGGTTTTGAGGAGGTGTTATAAAGGTTTAACTGTTTAAAATAATTCAAGTGGGTGATATAATAAAGCAAGCATCAAAAATAAATGCATTCAAATTGTTCAGGTTGTTTAGTCACAGATTGCGTGGGGAGATTAGACGCATTAAACAGGGCACAACATCTCTCATTTTGTTGCATGTCAACCCTGACTCTAACGTGTGAGTAGCTTCAAAGTGTTAATTTATCACATTTCTTGTTTTTGAATAGATGCAAATAAATAAAAGCAGAAATCTAGCAGTATTTGAGAGCTGTATAACATCTACTTAACATTTAATTTAAAGAGATTCATAGAAACATGAATTCATTTAATGTAACATATTCAAAACCAGATTTGCAGATGTTAAAGAGGAACAAGGTCTCTTCTCTCAGAGTAAAGTGCTTTTCCTGGCCAAAAAGGAGAACTTGTGTTGCTTGTGTTACTGATGTACTCCGCAACAAGCTGTCCAAAAGTGTTATTGGTAACTAATAATCTGCTCTCTGAATATACATTTCACCCCTCTCTCAGGTATAAACATACTCGTGCCATTTTCCAGTTTGACAGACTTGTGCTCATTATAAAACTGAAAAACTAAAGCGCAGTACATCAGTACATTTTAGAGGAAATGTAGAAATGAGGAGACAGTGTGACTTTACCTGCTGGATGCTGAAATTTGGTGAAGATCCAGGGGGTGGCTGTGTGGCTGTCACCCCAGCATATAGTGACACACATACACTCCTGTCACAGTATCGATGTGCGAGACTCAGCACAGGAAGTTGAACAATCTAGAGATGTCCTTACGTGTCTGCTATTGGTGTCGACTTCCTGTTGATCTGGTAATGTGACAGTGGACCTCTGTCTTTCTGTGTATTTGAGTTTTAATCAAAGTGAAAATGTTTATTTCACAAGAAAATTAAGTTCGAAACACATGTTCTACATACAATGCAATAACACAATTTGTAAATCAGCAGATCTTACAGTGCTCCAAAAAAAAAAAAAGGTGTGATTCTGTTGAGTAATGTGAACAGAAACTGTGCAGTCTGAGTAATCTTGAAAAATGACTTGAAGGATTACTGCTTTATAAAATAAATAGAAGCATTCATGTGATTCACTGGATTCTTGTTTCTGAAAACTTCAGAATTAAATGTTTTAACGTAAATAGTTAACCTGTCTGACTTACTGCTTGATTTGACGTGCAAGTTATATTTTGTGACAGCCCTCTAGTGGCTAATAAATGAGCACAATTACTGGGACTGACCAAAAGTGTATAAACATTGTTTAGTAAACGCTGAGTCATTTTTTTTTATGGAGATAATTGACTCTATTAAAAACTTGCCCAGATAGAGTAAGCACCAGTTTGTTTAATTTGTGTTTTTTTGAGTTTTGGCCAACTGACTCCATGGTTAATGTAGTGTCATTAATCTCTAAACTAACTAAACAAACTAAAATGTGTGTGTGTGTGTGTGTGTGTGTGTGTGTGTGTGTGTGTGTGTGTGTGTGTGAGACAGAGAGAGAGAACAGGGCTTTGCAAAATGCACAAAACTTTACCATGACATCATTTTATTTATACAGTCAGTGTCCATATTGTGTGGGTGGCCACAAATAATTCAATATATGGGAAATAATGAGGTGTAAAAAAAAACCTTTAGGCTCATTATGAAACTGTAGAGGGTTGGAGGACATCAGCTGAGTAGGCGGTCCTTCAATGTGGTCAAGGACCATCACATACACACATATACATATACAATTGTCCTGCTGGGTTTGTGCCTCCAGCTACTCGTCGTGACTGTCAGTACACCTGTACACAATCAGACTCTCTCCCTGGTGCCAATCCCTGAGCCACCTGCCCACTCTCTCCCTCCTGCCACCGACACCAACCACCCCCCACTACCACATACAGACAAAAGAATGTGGCCACACACGTCTGATTGGATCTCAAATGTGTCCTTAAACCCTCTTTGGTGCATCCACACCTGTTACTTAGGGCTGTCCACGTGTGAATGCCAGGTCTGAACAGGTCCTATGTCCAGCAGATCCATTTCTGTTGTATAACTCCACCAAATGTTAATTGAACTGATCTCCATGTTGGTTCCTCAGTTCCTGAGGACTCTGAATGGGGGTCCATGTCCCGGTATGATGATGTCAGCAGTGCGTAACGCCTCTTGGCGGCTGACCTCCTGCACTGCTGTGTTCATACTCACATCCCGCCAGCTGTCCCCGTCTGAGCAGCATTCAAATAAGTCCCCTGCAACGAGCAGAGTGCCTGCTGAGGTTCCCTTCACTTGAACGCTGACATCTTGTCCTGTGTGGCCTGGACTTGGAACTACATATATCTGTAGGAGAGAAGAGAGAGATGCTGTCAGAGGCTGAGGGAGAACCAGCACAACAGCACAGGAGACCGCTAAACTCCATCAGAGACTGACTGTAGTTTTATTTTGTCTTCTCTTTTCCTTTATGTAGTGTTACTCCTGTCAGCTATAGTTTAGCAAGTTGCTTATTCAATTTCTAACCTCTAAGGAAGGATGTTAACATCAGGTTTGAACGATAGACTGCATATAAAGATGGACATATCCCGTGTCCACTTCCTTCCGTTCCACAAAAATTAACTGAAAATGTTTCAGGTATGTGCTTTGGATGTCACTTGGGGCCAGAGTGAGCACAGTAGTGATCATGGTGTGGAGCCACAGTATTAGGGTCCTGTATATATATTCAATTAAATTCAATTTTATTTGTATAGCACCAAATCATAATATAGATTATCTCAAGGGACTTTACATCGAAGGTCAAGACCTTAAAATCATATTAATATAGAGAAACCCCACAGTTGTCACAATGAGCAGACTATGGAGAGAAAAAACTCCCTTATGCTATGTGGGTGGGGAAATTACCTGTATTGACAACTGCATGGTTCTTGTGGATGAGCAACCCATCATTTTCAATTTACTAAAGAAATAATAATAATTTATATTTTATGTACAGTATTTGGACCCTCACTCACACAATATACATCTTATTTTATAAATTACACCACTAGTTGAACTTAGATTACAGCACTAGCATTATTGTGATGCTGTGGGCACCGTCTTATCATTAGAATGTATGTAAAAACATTCTGCAAAAACATCGCCCTGTTTCTCTGTAGTCTGTAACTGATCCACAAGCTGTGATTGTCAAACACAGAATATTCTTTGATCAGCCTCAAACACAGCAATAGAATGAACTGTCACTTTTGGGTCACTCTAATAAATACTTATCGCTGATTACTTTAGAGCAGGGGTCACCAACACGGTGCCCGCGGGCACCAGGTAGCCCCCGAGGACCACAGGAGTAGCCCGCTGGCCTGTTCTAAAAACAACACAACTCACCAGTGAGCTGCGTCTTAAATTTGATATGCGTTTCTAATTCAATTTAATCATTTATTTTTATTTATTTTCTATACTGTCAAATGTTTATTCTCATATTGAAGTTGACTATTGACTATGATTTGTTAAAAGGGTTTGTCGGTGGCTAGTGAAAATGGGACATTTTTCTTATGACATGTTGTAGAAGGGATCATCTGAAAATTGAAACAATTGCTGAGATTAATAGAAATAAAGTGTTAAATATTGAAATTATCTGTTTCCCATTGCTGATAATTATTGTGACAAATCATTAACGTGATCAGTGTCTTCACATAGATGAGTATCATTTATCATTAATAATAATATATCACTAAAGGCAAACTGAGCAAATGTGTTATTTCAGAAGAGTGGATCAAACTGGTATCCCTTTGTAAGACTCAGTACCCATGAAGTAGCTCTCAGTTTCAAAAAGGTTGGTGTCCCCTGGTTTAGAGCAAACTTTTGTGTGAGGACGTGACACTCACATGTTCATCAACAGTGTAAGCGTGACCCTGTGCCAGCCTGTTAGGACGGTACGTGTCCCCTTGGCTGATGTCATTTCCTACAATCGTTACAGCTGTTGGAAAAAGTCCCAGATTTCCAATGTGGTCTGAATGCCCGTGAGTCCCCACGACCAAGTTGATGTCTCCCGGTTCCAGACCCCTCTCTTTCAGCGACATGAGGAGAAAGTCCCGGTCCCACGGCCCCCCCGTGTCCACCAGAATAGTCTTGGGTCCTGTTATGAGGGTGATGGTACCGTCGGCTCTGAATGTCCCGTCGGGCTGAGGAAGACAGTACCCCACTTTAAGCACGGACACGGAGTATGGCTGTCCGGGGAAGTGTGCGTCAGACTCCGGCAGCGGGATTGTCTGATACCGGTTAGACACAGAGACCGGGGCACCGCTGGTCCCCGACATGTCCACTGAGTCCTCCATAATAAGACCTGAGCCTCAGGAGCACGTGACAACAAAGTCAGCGACTCAATTCAAACCATTATGACGCGTAATGCCACCTTCTTCTTCTGGGGTTTATTGGCGGTTGGCGAACAGATTTAGAGACGTAGTATCGCCACCTTCTGGACGAAACAGTAGATTGGCAGCAAACTAAACTCAAATTAAATTAGTAGTAGTTCATTGGGAGATGGTGTATATTCTTTGATGTCTTTTCTAACAAGTGTTTAAATGTGCTAAACTTGCTTTTCATCTATTAATGCTTATATTACTTTCTTCTTTGTTCATTATATTTGTTGCAATCTATCAATACACGAGTTTCAGTTTTTTTGCAGTTGGGTGCTTGTCTATTTTATGAAGTGTATCATGGAATCCTGTTTGACCGATTCTAAGACGTGTACTGCCCCCTACAGTATCGGACTGTGTATGACAACCTGCTGCTTTCAGGCCACGTCATGTTGCTCTTCTGTTTTTGTTTAATGCCAGTTGGCAATCCGCTTTTACACGCATTATCCCCACCTTCTGGATCGGAGTATGACTCAATATAAACTCTCCTTATAACGCTGGTGTCTGCTAGAAATCTGAAAACATCCCTGTAACTTACATCCCCCGAACTCTACAACATCTCCCTAATATCCAGAGCAATCTGATTCCTCTGTAGTGCATATTAAATTATCTGTCTTGCTTGTTGGTAATCTGTCCTTTCTGCTGTCTTTCTTTTTTCTGCCATTCATTTCTCTGACTTGATTATACTTTTGATTTCTGCATTGCTATATCTTACAATCAACTTCTCCTTGTATTTTGCATATTCATCTGCCAGTTCATTTCCTATCATGCCAACATGTTATGGACTCCACAAAAACATTTTTTCTGTTCCTGCTCTTGTGATAAGGACATGTTTTGGGGCTATGTCAAGTACTATGGTTTGTCTAGAATCTGAAATCATAAACAGATGGTGTTTCAGTTCAAGTAAATTATATTTTACACTTGGTGTAATAGATTTTTCTTGCGATAACTGGATCAAGCCTGTGACCCACTGACATCACCAAACTGTTACATGGACCATTTGTGAATCTTTTACAGTCCGTTTTGTATACAAGGTTCCAGTTCAGGATGTGAAATGCTACTCTGTTGGACTGAAGTCCAATCATTGACTTGATCAGTTTGAAACCTACTTCCCTTTTCTCCTCACTTTGGCTTTTCCATTAATTTAGTGGACCTTCATCTTGCCTAATCAAACGTTCTGCGTTTTAAGTCTTTGAATAGAGGGTTGATAACAGCCCTCTTGCTCTATGGAGGTTGGTGCTGATTTCACTGTTTTGGGGATTTTCCTTGCACTTCTCTATTTCTATCACCAGCTGTCACCACCAGAAGGTCCCGGCCTATTATATAAAGTGCTTTTAGACCATTTATGTTGTAGTCTGGTGCTATACAAATAAAATTATATATCAACATGAATTTGTTAGTTAGAGAATAAAAGTGTGACTGATATTCAAAGAGAGAAGGTCTAAAAAACAAAGTGCATTCATCTGTTGAACAGCTCTGACAGCATATGTACATTCCTCATGAGACCCAGCTTCCTCAATCAGAGGAGCTGCTGTGTAAAATTCAAAATTTCAATATGTTAAAAGTTTCCTCACTGAACATCACAGATAAATGCTGGTTTTGACTTCTATGTCTTTCCACTCCAACACGATAGGTGGCGGTAACGCAGTTCAAACTGCCGGTTGCCGCCGTGATAAAACCTATGGATAAAACCGGAAAAGAGGAACTACAACGTCACTGTATTGTTGACAATGGCGAGTGAAACAGTGTTGGACAGAGGGTCATCGTTTATGGATCCTCTGAAGGGGCTTCTGTTGACGTATTTTATGCCAGAATCATGCTATGACGAGTTTTTCCTCAGTTTCAACTTTCTGGACGGTAAGATGAACATGGAGGAGTCCTCAGTGACACCTCCTCCTCAGGAAGCTAATGTTAAAGCCTTTACAGTATGTAGGTAACCGGCTTGTTCTTCCGGGTTGGTCCGCTTTTTACGGCGTCATTTTGCCCGGTCGTGCTACTTCAGTTTAATGTTGGGCTCCAATGTGGGTTTAATAGCCGGGTAGCCATTCCTCGCTTGTTTCTTGGTTAACTTCACCCAGCAGTGATAGCTCATGGAAACTTTAGGAACATGTCCTGGCTGAATCTCCCGAGGTGATTTCAAGTTGCCCATAGGGCATCATACAATCTGAAGCATTTGGTAATATTCCATGTTTCATACTTGTGAAAACGCACAAACAAATATATATGTGTTTGTGTGCATACATAAAAATGGGTATACATTCACCATAGTATACTAAATCATGTGTTATAGTGTCGTACATTTCATATAATAACTATAAAAAGATGTATCTAAACATGTGGGTATAAATTCACAATATATCTATTATATTGGTATACATTATGCAAGTAATGTGCAGGACACCAATGTGTGAAATTACATTTTTCATGATATGAGATTGATTGACCTGCGGAAGAGCTCCAGGGCCCCCACAGTGTCATATAGGGAATGAGAGGTATTTTCCATGATGGACCTCTTAACCAGTTTATTTGGTCTTTTCCTGTCCCTCTCAGTGCTCCACACCCCCAGCAGACAGTAGTACAGAACACTGCAGAAGCCACCACACATGAAAAGTCCGTAATAGTGTCTTGCACACTACGCAGCCTAGTAATAAGTAGTAGTAAGTAAGTAAGTAATAGTAGTAAGAGTTTACTTCCTGATTCTGAGACGGGAGTCAGCCCAGGAAATGCAACTGCAACAAACGGCACAAAGGTGTGTGTACATAGTGTGCAGCTGGGCCATATTTTTCCGCCTGAACCTGTCCAAGCCAGAGAGAAAACTAATCAAGCCTGACCCACACCTTGAATTCTGTGTTTTTCTGTCCATAACCGACCCAAGTCCAATGTAGTTAATGTAAACTGCAAAGAGTTTGTGGTCCTATGTCCCTTTTGACTTTAGATTTAGGATCCAACAATTATTTTTCTCCATCAACTGTGCAACTCTCTCCCAATACAGTGTTCAATGAGCCAGTCACTGCTTCCCAGTTATCGTTATCAGTTATTGTTTGTGTCATTTTATATACACTGCTGACACTACAAAATATAAATATATATATTTTTTTGTGTTTTGAGTCCAGTGCTAGACTGTCTTTAGATTTTTCATTGAGGCATCTTGACTTCTTGCATATTCTTTTCAATTTCTGTGTGTGCACACCACACTGCAGTCTCATGCCATTGTATGGGGTATGGGTGGGGGGTGGACCTATCCTAATTAAGAATAATTGGCAGGTGTTTTCAACCAATGAAGACAATGGGATTCATCAATATAAGAACACAGATGCAAACAATTCTGCGGTTTAAGAACACCTCATGAATCTGATGTCAAATTTTAAATGTTCTTGAAAATACATTAAAAAAACTTAAGATATTGTTGAATGAGGCCCAATCTCCTTGGTGGAGGGAATTATATGAAGGCTATGGTAGGTTACCTACACATTTGGAAATGGATGGGAAAGGAGAGGGATATGCTGTTGTTTGCAGTACGCAAATGCACCACTAGATGTCACAAAGCTCTGTAGACTGCACTTGCAACAAAATCTCTGCAGCACATAAAGCTATAGAGACCTTTGGTGAGCATGTCATACTCAGAGAGCTCATACTCAGACAAAGTGATCAACTCAGTTCGTTGCATCTCTTTTCTTGACAACTCCTACTATGAGACAGAATTAGCTTTATTTGCAATCTATGTATTTAAAAGCACATATGATAGTGCTGAGGGTGAAGAGCAGTAACCAGAGGGTCAGCGGTTCAATTCCAGTTTTATTCCGCATTCTGAAGGGTCCTTGGGCAAGATACTGAACCCCAAAATTTATAAGAATTGATGAATGTCCGAAACTTTGCCATTAGGCTGAAATACTGTTTTGATACTTTTGAATGAGAAGATGTGAGATTTCAATCACACATTTTAATCACTGCACTTGAAATGTGATTCAGTTTAAGCTAAGCATTAAAACTAATCTGATGGTGTCTACAATAACCCTGGTCAGACTTAATCCAACTTTATGAAATGAACATACCTTAAAACTACAAAGCTATAAGATGCTTTGTGAGACACTCCACGGGTCTATGTTCAACACCGGATATTCTGGTGTGGGCTGCAGTTCACTAGAGAGTAAATGCTTTTAAACATGCAGCTGTGCTCGGACTCTGTAATTTGTACCTGAAAGTTATTCCTCGGCTGAACAGGTTAGTCATCAAGTTTAGTGTAGGTTGTTTGAAACCCAGCTCCACCTGTTGACATGCTGAAGAGTTTCTCAGCAAGATAAGCATGGCAAGACAAAACATTAATCGCCAGTGGATTATCAGCAGAGATCAGAAAGTGCCTTGAGATAATGTATATTATGATTTGGCGCTATACAAATAAAATTGAATTGAATCAGCTATCCCAGCCTTATTGGAAAATGTCTTCCAAGGTTTATCAACAAAATACAAGTCTATCATCAAATGAACTAATCTCACAAACCAGTAATAAGTGTTTAATAACATCTGCTTTATTGTATTCCTCTGTGCCACGTTCTTAATCACACACATGCACTTTGTGTGCAAAGTCTGATCTGATGTATGACAATGTGGCTAATCTGTCTGTTTGTATGTTTTGTGCCAGTACCATGTCTGAAGATTGTTTTGAGCAAAGGCCTGGGGATCGGCATCATCCTGGGATCAGTGATGGGTAAAGCACCTTAACTCTCTTTCACCTGATTTCTTGAATTTAGTCAACATTAATTAAGCGTGAATGAGAAGCTTGTGCCAGAAAAAGGATAAAGTAGTGTTGCAGTTCAGATCTGCACAGTGAGATATTAATCAAAGCATAGTCATATGTTAACTTCCGGAGGCAGTGCAACAAATCTATTTGCCACCCACTGTGCAATAAATATTTATTAATCATATACTGTGCAATATTCACTGACTGTGCAATAACCATGACTGTGCAATAACCATATACTATACATACCTTGCATGACTGTGCAATAATGTGCAAACCTCATCCATCCACTGTGCAGTATATATTTATTTCTCATACTGTGCCATAATCACTGCTGTACAATACAGCTACTTGAATATAGTTACATGTACATTTGTAAATGTTGCCAATCTCTACTATTTCAAATAACGTATTTGTTTGCTTTTCAACTTTATAGTATTTTTGTACTCGTGTGTTTGCACTGTGAAGGAGTGGCTCTATAATTTCATTGTACACCCTGTTCAATGACAGTAAAGGCATTCTTATTAAAGGGAATCATCTGAAGGAAACATGCTGAGAGTGTTTCACACATAAACATCATTGACTAACATTTGATCGTTGGAAGAAGTCCATAGGCTGGTTTATGTGTGGATATTCTTAATAGTGCATTTCACAATTTGCAAAGAAAGATCGCAACTTGTGATTGTGTGCTAAAGAGATTGTGATGTAATTGTTTGGGAAGATTTTCCACGACTAGCTGAAGGACCTCACTACATGCTAGTGCTGCCATATCACTTTCTCCACCCTGTTTCATGCTGCCTGTGACCAGTGGACTAAACCTCCATCCAATCACAGGTCTCTGCTTCTCTGTCGAGTGAAAACATTTTCTTTTGACTCTGAAAAACATGTTTGGATGTTATTAGTATTTTTGATCTTTTAATCAATGGGTCAACATTCATCCTATGTGAATGTTCTTTATTTTACAGTGCAAACAATTTCATGATTTTGTGAGGAACATGTAGGGTGGACAGCCAAAGTTTTGTTTATTGGTGCAGTTACATGAAATAATGATTTTTTTTCTTACATCTAACACCCTCTGCTTTCCATTCGTCCACAGTGAAACTGCCACAGATCTTAAAGTTGATGGGAGCAAAGAGTGCCGAGGGGCTGAGTTTCAACTCTGTGCTGTTAGAGCTGCTGGCCATCACAGGAACAATGGCCTACAGCATCGCCAACAAGTTCCCTTTCAGGTGGGGATATTTTCATATTGACTATTAATTATCTAATATTTTATATACATGGAGTACTATGATATGCTGTCACTTAATAACAGCACTGTATGTAACATCTTATTGTGAGTAACTAACTGATCAACATTTGCTGAATGTAACTTCAGTTCCTGGGGCGAGGCGCTGTTCCTCACGCTGCAGACCGTCACTATTGGCTTCCTCATTCTGCACTATGGAGGAAGAACCAGTAAAGGTAACACTACATGCACACTCCAACAACACCAGTGCTCATAGAATTATTCAATTACTGAGGGGCTGTTGGGTTAGTATCAAATACAATAACAATGTCAATTTCACTCACAGTTAAAGATGACAACATATTTCCTAAAGTGAACAGGAAATTGGATTTACATTTAATCCTCAAAATATAATTTATACAGTATAAAAATAATGTATTCAGTGTGAGCACAATAAATGCAGTATTACAGGTTTAAATTATAATTTAGGGGGAATGGGTGTGTAAGAGTGGTTCCTGCTACTCCAAAATCTCTATGTACTGTTCGGCATTAATGCTGCCATCACAGAAGTGTAAGTTACCTTTGCAAAGTTACTGACACAACCCCATACCATGAGAGACCCTGGCTTCTGGACTTCTTTAGTCCGGAGCACACTGCTTCCATTTTTTTCAAAAATTACTTGAACTACTGACTCGTCTGACCACAATACATGTTTCGGCTGTTATGGTCCAGATGACAGACTTATGGATGAATGACGGTTCTTGATGGGTCTCTAAATAAATGTACACCTCACACATTGCAAATATAGATACACAATTCTCCACACACATTTTTGCCACAGTAATGGCTACTCCAACCCACAGAAAACCACCACTCAGACGAGTGTTGTGGGCCTTAGTCTCTTTAGCTTCTATCTGTTTCTACTGCTTTCTGCAGCTGTAGTGCAGTCCTTCAGTGAGAATCAAACTCCCAGTTTGCTATAGACTGAAAATATCTGTACATAATAAATATATATATATATCTTTTGAATAGTTTCGAAAGTCAAAAAGGGTAACAACCCACCCCATGGAAATTTTTACACTCTGACTTAATTCTGGGTTATGGTTAAGTCAAATTCAGTCTAAAAGAGTTTCTTCTCTCCCAGGTGTCCTGTTTCTGGTGGTGTATTTTGGCCTGCTGCTCCCCCTGCTGTCTGGAGTCACCCCCATGTCAGTGGTTACCATCATGCAGGCCTCTAACATGCCAGCCGTCATCATTGGCAGGGTAAGCAATGACATGTAGAGTGTTTCACGTGAATCATCTACACTGTGGTGATCTAGCATATTGACACATTTGAGGATGAATGAGGTTGTTTCTTTTTGTTTTAGGTTCAGATAAGAATTAGAATTTATGTCACATGATGATCACTAATTTGAATTAAATTGGATTTTTATTTCTATAACCCATACTCATAAATCACAATTTAGCTCATAAGGCTTAACAATCTGTACAAGGTGTGTCTTCAAGAAAAACCTTTTAACAGCAAAAAACACAGGGAATCCAAAGTGAGGGATCCTTCTCCAGAGACGGACAGAAGTGTTATGGGTGGCATGTGCAAACAGTCTGCATGCCCAAGGGTCATCGGGCAAGATACTGCCGGTGGCTGAGGGTGAATGGGATGTCTGGTAGAGAAATGCTGTATGAATATGTGTGAATGTTAAATGTGTGTGAGTAGTCTAAGTGTTAAGTAAATGCAGTCCATTTATCGTGTGTGTGTGTGTGTGTGTGTGTGTGCGTGTGCGCGTGTGCGTGTGTGTGTCAGTTGATCCAGGCAGTCACTAACTTCAGTAATGGACACACTGGCCAGCTGTCTGCTGTCTCTGTCTTCCTGATGTTTGCTGGATCACTCGCCCGCATCTTCACCTCCTTACAGGTAAGAGGGTGTGCAGTATAGGGTCACCACATACAATACACACTTGAATGGTCTCTTCCTGGTTACACTACAACCCTCACTTTGGAAAAACATATTGTCACATAGTTAGGAGCATTTTTTTATTAATAATACACAGAAGTGAAACTATGAATATTTTTGCAATATGTGTTTTTGGCGTTGCATTTTGTAGATAGGCCCGCGCACACTCTCACACAGTCTCATTGCTGTAACCATTTGGAACATTAGTCTGTTTGGAATGAGGCCTAGCTTGTGTGTTAACGCCTTATATTTTAATTAAAAGGTTTGGATTTTAAAACGAAATCAAATAATCACTCGGTTTTTGTTTTTTAATTTAACCCATTTCTGAACGGAAAATCCAGTGTCGAAAAAAGATACACAGACAGAGTGGGCCGGGTGAAGACAGTTCACAGAGGCTTCTGCGTTCACACATACACCTCCTCTGAGAAAATGCGGAGTGTCTCTGGAGTTCGGTACATTTCTGAAAGCAGCTTATTTGAGCTACTTCCAAAATGCGGTGCTACTTCTTGGCTCAGTATTAGGAGGATCATTTGCATGTTAGCAAATACATTTCCTATGTTATCAGTTTGTGTTCATGTGTTTTGATCCATATTGTCTTCTCACAGGAAACTGGAGACTCACTGATGGCCCTCACCTATGTTATATCCTCCTCCTGTAACGGCATCATCGCTCTGCAGGTTCTCTACTACTGGAACACATCCCCAGAACAAAAGTCGAAAAAGAAGACAGAGTAGGCAAAGAACAAAGATAAACTTTTATTCTAGAGTTATTCTTCATTCTAAATTTTAAGATACAAAGAGACATCTTCAAAACTTGAAAGAACTAATTGACATGTGAAACGAATGAACAGAGCCACTGGAATTTGGAGCTTGTTGCGTCTGGTGGACAAACTTTTGACATTTATGCAAAGATGTAATTCTCGCCAAGCAGATGTAAGGTAGTGTTTTATATTGTTTCTTTGTAGGTCCACTGGCTTCATGATTGACAGTCAGCTGGTGGTTGCAGGTGGTGTAGCTCTATACAGAGCTGTTGGGGCCAGACTCCCACTGTTATTACATTCCTCTTGATGCAGTTAAATATTTGGAAAGAGTCAATGCACTTGCCTGTTAATTTTGACCATGGGTGCATGTAATGGATCATTTTGTGTTTTGGCATTAAACATGAAAATAATTCCACTACGTGGCCTGTACTACGAAGCTAGGTTACTGGGGTAACTTTGTGACTTTGGGAGTAACTTTGGTGTTTAACCAGTTCAATGAAAGTAGGTTATGATGCCATGACAACTTATGCTGCAGCTCAACCCTGCTCTGAGCCGTTTTTTGTTCATGGTTAAGTCAATGCTACTCTATATAAGCACTGCACACTATCAATGCAAGACAATGATCATCACAATCTGCTGACCCCCCCACCCCCGATCATGTTTTATATGAAACATATTGATTTTGTCGTGTTCTATGTGAAACAAATGAGTGAATTCCGTGTCTTTGATCATTTCTCACTACAGACGTCTACTCACCGGAGTAATTTCCTCTCTATCAAACCGCGTCTTGTTATTTTGTCACCGGACACTTCACACCTTTGGGTTCATTAGGTGATGCTGAACATGTGTTTCAAAACATGATCAATAATACTCTATGGGTGTCCTTCACAGGTGGTACAGCACTAAAGTGCTGGATACATGTGTCGGGTCTTTAACTGTCTTTATGTGATCACAGGTTCTCTACAGTATAAAAATATTTGGTCCATATTTTAACTAGCACAATAACTATTTAATCCTAAGCGTTGTTTTCTCTGAATTCTGTATTTACAGCAATTTATGACCCACAAGATGTTTGGTTATTTTCAATGCTCAATGGTTTCCCTCTGAACTGTACAAGACAGAACTACATAAATTATACAGCTATCAGTCAGACTTACTGTCATTTGTTCCTGTGGTTTTTGTTACTTTGTGCTGATAACACATGAGAAAAAAACTTTTGCAGTGATGAAGATGATGATGAAGATGAAGTGGCTCCAGTTTCCTGAAGTGTGACTGTGATTTAAAATAACCTAATGATGAGAAGTATTCATACGGATCACTTGATAGAATATTTTTACATTTTATCCTGATTTGCTGCAGGTCCATTGTAATTGCAGCTAAAATTAATATTAAAATCAAATAAATACTCAACTCAGTATAACAAACAGTATCAGACACAGTCTAAGTTCCTCAGTGCTTAAGAAAGAATTTCTAAATTCATTATCAGTGTCAATTTCAGAAGTTGAGTGCATGTAGACAAGTGTGTTTTCACATATTCATTGGTACTTACATGTCAATCATATTACAAACGAAGATTGTAGAGAACAAACAACAATGTACTCTGTCAGTAATGTGTTTTAATTAACCTCCTGACGTTGTTCCCTGTCACAGTTTCATATGTCACCGTTAAACTTTATTTGAGCTCAGAATTAACGGGCACTCTTCCTCTGGGAAATGTGCCGTGCGCAAACATGCACGTTACATACTCAACTAACACGGACTCAACAGACCAACATCTTAACCAGCTGCTGTTTAACACAGTCACTGAAACAGGGTTTGTCAACTTTCTTTATCAACCCCGAGTTAAATCAGAGTAGGTTGACCCAGCTTCGTAGTGCAGGCCCCATGTCAATAAAGAGGCACATTTGTAGATTTGCATAATATTAGTATAGTGTTAAGAATGTTGCATTTATTCCAGATGAGTCTGTTAAAGAACACGAATCACAGGAGTAGATTGAAACAACGTTGTATTACAAAAGTGGTCAAATATTGTAAATGGTCTGTATTTATATTGTGCTTTTCTTTTCTGGACGACCACAAGTGCTATACAGCACGGTTTTTGCCATTCACCCATTCACACACATTAATATGGTGCAACACTGTTTTGATCCTACACATATACACTCGTACACTGTTGGGACAGGGGCAGTGTGTGTGTGTGTCTATGTGGGTGGGTCAAGACAGAGTCCAGAGGTAGAACAATGGGAGATATAATATAGTGCAATGTTATGTTCTTCTCTCCCTGTCTCTGTCCCTCTTACACAAGTACACAACCTCGCCAATCCCAAAACTCACACATAAAAACATGCATTTGCACATGCAGGCCTTCACTCTCAATAGAATGAAACCTCAAATAAGCTGTGAATTTCTGTAAATGAGTTATAGCATGCTAAGCTTTCGGTGTGCGAATCATTGACATCTCATTAATCTCAAAAGATATAATATACATATAGCTCCACCTTGCATTAGACATTTGGAAAATAATACTTTGTCTTTCCTACGAAACAATTAATCATGTAAACAAACTTTATTAAACGGTTAAAATACTAAAAAAAAGAAAAACTGAAATAGCACAATGACATAAGACTGGCAAGCTTTGCTGATTTGGATTTGGAGATTCTCTGGATGAGACACTCAAGGACATTTATAGTTGTCCCGAAGCCACTCCTGCATTGTGTTGGCTAAGTACTTAGAGTCGCTGCCCTGTTGAAAGGTAACCCTTCATCCAGTATATCCAACATAGATGCATAAATAAATAATTACATATTATGCATGTGGTAAATTGACAGGTCTCCACTCTGTGCCTAAGTTTGTTAAACAAACCATCAAAGAAAGATAGCCTCTATGCTAACAATATTATAGTAGATAATAGTAATATAGTAGTAAAAGTAGATAGCCTGGGCACTACAGGATTACTAACTCTGAATTACAACAAGTTATATTAATAATTAATTACTTGATTTCAATTGATTGCTACATATTCCATTTGTAACTCTAATTTAATGTAATTACTAAATAACCTGATTAAAGGACAATTACTTCAGCAGCAGTCCATGGTGTATCTATATATTTGTGAATGTATGTTAAGTAGTATGACTTCTTTGTAACTTATCTCACCTTTTTCTCCAGATGAGTTTTAGGAGAAAAATATGAGGAACCTGTCAGACAAAACATAAACTGAAATAAAGCTGAAGATAGAAACACACTTTTATACCTGTAGAAGCACAACCTTTAAAGGTACAGTGTGTAGAATTTAGTGATATCTAGTGCTGAAGTTGCATGTTGCAGCTGAACACCCCTCACCTCACCCTCTCCTTCCAAACATGAAAAAGAACCTGTGGTAGCCTTTGATTGTCATAAAAACTCAAAAGGTGTTTAGTTTGTTCAGTCTGGACTAATGTAAAAAACATGGCGGCCTCCGTAGAGAGGACCCCCTCGATGTAAATATAAAGTATTTAAATATAAAGGGCCTTTTCTGAGGTAAAGAAAACTACAATTCATACAATTTAGATGAAATGAACTGGTGAAAACATCATGAGGATTATTCTACATTTAATTACTGCCAATAGTTCCCTTTCACCTAAAACTTACACATTGGACCTTTAAGCAGTATAACATGTCTACAAGTCATTTCAGCGGGTTACTTTCTTGATCAGTGACTAAATTGACACCGACACTGTATGAGGATCTATAGGAAAGGTGTCAGCAAATGTGGTCAACCATGCACATTTGATGCCCATGGTGATTGTGCATTAGTGACATCAGCATCTCTTCCACAGGCGACTGAAAATGTAAACGCAATCGCTCCTGTGTATGTGTGCATGTCTGGTGGTGTTTGTAGTAGGCTATCTGATGGAAGGCAGCATGTACTCTAGCCTACACGAAAACTTGGGCAGTGTTAAATGGAGGCTGGAGTCGTGTCGGTGAACTCAATCCTGTATTTTTCTGATGATATACTTCATATTCTGCCTGGAAGAAAGAGACAACAGCAGCTAGTGACTGCCCTGCAAGTGAGAGACCATAAATGAACTTTAAAGGAGCTGGCATCCAAACGGAATCACTGCTAAAACATGGTGGTTGTGTCTAGATTGTGTCACCAATGTAAATGCCAATTCACAATTTGAAAAAAACCCATTGGTAACCACCACCTGATTCTCTCTCTCTTGCTCTCTCTCTCTCTCACACACACACACACACACACACACACACACACACACACACACACACACAGAGGCTGACCACAGCTCTTTGTAGGGACTTTTAAGTCACTCTCTACAGATCCATGGCAACCACTTGTTGAAGCCTCACTGCTTGTTGCTAAGTGATGGGATGTATTGGACCAGAAAATCCTTCCATTGACACTCTCTCCACCCCCTTCTCCACCAATCCCTCCCTTTCCCTGCCCCATCTGTACCCACCCGTGGACTGCAGCCAAAACAACCCACATATATGCAGTAATTTCCTCTAGTTAGTTAGAGCAACAAATGTTTATTTGCTATTTTGCCAAAGTCATTATGTTGCATATTCAAATACACTGAAAGAAATAGTGAAAAGAAGCAGTATGAGCGCCAGTATTAAATCAATCTCTCTCACAGTTTAACATCTTGTTTGAAATATTGTTTAGGATGTTTGTGGACCCTATGTCTTGCTATAAGGCTCCACTAGTTCTTAGGTTTCAGAGGTTCTAAATGTTCCAGGGATCCTTGAGGGCATCAAGAAGTTCTCTGAGAGGGTTTCTGGAATCCACGCTGGAGGGAGTAGTTGTGTTTATTCATAAAGCTCCAAATAATAAAAGATGTTGCCTCATGGAACTTTTAATATTGAAAAGGTGTAATTGGAACTCTTTATATTATTCAACCCATTTTTAGAGACCAAACATTCCCCCACTTTGATTTCCATCCAATTAAAACCACATCTCTATATACACATTTCATAATTAAATACTTCATATACATACAGCACCAGTGAAATGTAATCACATTCTGATGTGCTCTTAGAGAAGTTTGAAGTCCTCTCCATGCATCTGTTGATCGTGGAGCCCGCATCTTTTCTCCCCTCCTCTCCAACCCACCCCTCCCCTCGCTGACCGATTAGCCAGTGCGGGGTTCTCTCCTATTTCCATGAGAAAGGCGGCGGTCGGTGAAAGGGTTAAGCCTGAGGACGAAGCCCCCAAATGCAACCCTAATTTTCTGCCCGGCGGGGGAGTGGGCGAAGCGGGGAGAGGGAACAAAGACGACCGGGGGAGGAGCGGAGAGCTCGGCTTTACTATATGCACCTGCGGCCTGAAAAGCCGCGGACAATGCGCCTCCGAAACGGCCAATTACGCACGGGCCATCCACCCGCTTTCTCTGTGGAGAGACGTGGGGGAGGAGTTGGGGGAGTGAAAGGGAGCAGGAGGGGAACAGCGAAAGTGAATTTTAAAAGAGAGTAAAGATAAGAAAGTAAATAATCAAGCTTTAAATCACTCTGGCCACTATGTGCAATTCACTCTCTCTCATCACATCTTCCCATTCCTGCCCATGCTCCCCCGCCATTGTTCACTTCAGCCCGGAGTGTTCATGTGAGTGGCATCAGGCTGTGCAAATGATAAAGGTGGTTTCTTATCTTCTGGAATCATTTGGATGGATGAGCTCATGTTTGTAACAACAACCGAGAAACACTGAAATGCATTTCCACTCTGCCCCAGGAGAAATTATTTAATTCATCTGGGTTTTTCTGAGAAATCAAATATTTGATAGGAGTATTTGGACTCATAGCCTGATGACAAGACTGTGTACGTGGAGAAACGGGGAAGTCCACTATTATATCACATTCAAAAGGTTGAATGTGATTTCCACGAATATCTTTGGATGTGAAATTCTGTAAGAAATACGTGCTTGAACACAAAACCTGCATTTTTAGTCACTGCCACTGTGCAGACTTACAAACCAACACTTCCAACTGCAAGGCTTTTGCAAACACCATTTTGTTCAGCCATAAACTGTATTTGTAGAATGAATGACAATAAAGGTGACTTTACTTCATAATCACTGTGAAAATGTAAACATTTTCAAGCAAGTGTTTAATGGTTGTTCTTATATACTTGTGATGATTGTCTGGAAGGTGGGAAAATATACCAAAAATATGGTGGCCACTCTGAGTGCTTATAAGTTTCCCTCGGCCACTTTGTGAAGTATAACGGTAGAACTGAATTGGCTTTGACAACGCTGAGCCATACATTCTAAGTTTAAGCTTAATTTAACAATGTTTATTATTGGGGTCAGTCACTTTTGGTTGTACTGGCCTGAATGTTCAAGTATGTTTATGGGCTTTCATTATTTTGTGTCCAGTAGAACGTTAAAAATACATTTGGATTAATGCCTTCTTGTTAGAATCTACAAAGAATGTTTCATCAGATGATGAAACTGAACAAGTGTATATAAGAAAGTGGCCACTGAATGGATTCTGGTCATTGTGTAAAACACTTCATTAAACTTTTCATAAATGTTTTTTAACTAAATTCACACAGACATTTAAATATGAATGAAAAAAGGATTTGTACTTTTTATTAATATTGTCATGAATGCCATAACAAAGATTTTTTTATAATCAAAAAAGAATCAAGACTCTTAGTATAAGAGCCTAAAAATGTATACATTATTTACATGAATGCTACATACAATAACTCTAGCACATGGCAGCATTTACATACAGAATTCATTCTAAAATCAGTATAAAAGTTAGGTTTTCAAATACTTGGGTATCAATGTAAACATTTATGCATTACTCATTTCCAAAAAATAACTCAGGCATCTGTTTCCAGTGCAAGTTTAGTTTGTAATACTGTCTGAATTATCTAACACATTCAATACTGAGTTGTTGGTTGAAAATCAAACGTTCCTTTAGGTCCATAGCAGCACTAGTAAGCAGACAGCAGGCTCGACAGAAGGACGCTGCCGTCAGATTGAAACAACTGGGATCAAAACAGTTTATTATTCAAGAGAATGAAAATTACCCATTGTTGAAGTTACTCTAAAAAGTTTAGAAACGAGATGTATTGTTTGCTGGAGATATAGTCCGAAACTAACTGATACATTCCCTTTACTGGTAATCATAAAACACAAAAGACAGGTCATTAACAAAAAACAAAAACACATGCCAAGAAGGCCTTTTGTTGTTCCAGTGTACTTGGAAGAAATAACTTGCAAGTCTTAATCTGCTATTTGGAACAAACAAATGAAATGAAGCATTTCATATTATTCATTCCCTCAATAAGAAGCCTAAAAGCAATACAACTCCTGCCTATAGCAAAGTGACAATTACACTCAGGATGCTGCCAGAACAATGCATCTTAAAAATTAATATCAAATCACAAATCTAGAACTAATTATAACAAATAAAACTCAAACTGGCAGCAACAAGTGTCACAGGCCTTCTCATACTCAGACATGTGATCTACTGAAAATGGAACCAAGCTGATTCTTCATTGAAAGCAACACCGTGGATTATAGATGCCATTGTGTTGTGTTTATTTCCCGTGGATGCAGTGCTGATTGTCCAAAAGGTGTTTTCCGTGTTGTCCAATAGGATTTCATCAGTTAAAATATAAAAACACAATAGTACTCAACCGGAGCCAAGACAAAGACTTCATTTGCCATAGCTGTTATTTAAGTCGTGCATTTCCTTCTCGTGTTCCCTACCAGCACCCAGCTGTTCTCCAGATCTGCCCACAAAGCAGTGTCTAGGCACTGGTGGTGGGACTGTAGAGAGTGCCAGTGTCACAAGTGTTCAGGTAGTATAACCTTGACTCAATTATGGATAAGTTCTAAAAAATATAAAAAAGACACACATTTTGTAATTTGTACAGAAACTGGTACAGCTGGTTGAAGACATGCATTTAAGATGCCCCCCCCCCGTCATCACTGCATGGAGGGACGTCCGCTTGTCAGGTGGTTGGGCAGGGAGGAGACTGAGCTCGGTATGTGTGGTGGAGGGTGTGAGTGGCGTTTATTTTAACTGATGTGGAACCAAAGAGGTAGAAAAACAGCTTTTCGGTGAAACAAACATTTAGTTGTCACTTGCACATCTGGAACTGCAGGCACATCTGGAACTGTGAGACTACTACATGCGGGGATACAGTTTTTCCCCTCACATTTCATCCTTCATCTCTTTGACTCCCATCTACTGACCTGTGCATCATGAGCATTTCTGGTTCTCTCACTCAGTTCAACCCACACCCCCATGATTCCCACAGTCCTAGATGTGTGTGAGCGGGACAGTTCCAGTGAGGTAGTGCTGCTGGACACTGGTGTAGCCCCTCTGTGTTGTTGTGGGGTCACTGGCATCCCCTCCTGGTCCCGGAATGTACATGCTGATCATGTCCCTGAGGTCACCCTGCAAAGGCCCTCTGTGGTGGTTTGGGGTCACTGTTGGAGGCGAGTGAGACACTGGTTCTGCTTTCACCATGGACATGGTGACAGGGCTTGGTTGCTGAGGACTGCTGCTGTATGACATAGGGCTGTGCAGAGGACAAGACAGAACAAATTAGATGCCATGTGAGAGTTTAAAAAATAAAAATCCATAAATACATCTGGATGAGAAATCATCATGGGGGAAATTATGCTAAGACATTGAAACAGACATTCTTCTGCTCTAAAATCCACATTTACATTGTAATCAGACTTTTCTCCTTTGAATTTATTTAAGCAAATGATCTTTCCTGTCATTTTGCAGAGCTTCGTGCTTTAGTGCATTGTTGAGGTTCAGAAAACCATCTGTCATTTAAAGAGGATGAACAGATTCCGGAATCTATGTAAATCCACTTATACGATGTGATGTGGGATGGATCTGTTTGACAACATGATGCCAACACCAAAAGCTACACAACTTCTACAGTAGATATACAGTGCTATGATAAAAATCAAACATGTTTGCTGAGTAACAAATCCTCATCTCAAATATATATCCAACTGTCCTAAATGAGTAATATTAAAACTAATGAACTGACTTTCAGTCTTGCCAATACTTGTTGGGGCAAGGACTGAAACACAATGACTTGGAACTTCTACTGTGAAATGGTAACTAAATATAGCTGAATTATTGTTTACGGCATAGTAGTGTGGAGACCATAATATTTATCATTATCATTAATTACTCTGCAATGTCAGGTTAAATACTTGCTGTGCAACGAAGCTAATTCTTCATTCAACACAGATTAACAGTAAGGTAAGTAAATTACTTTTATAAATATATATTTATACGGTCAAAACTACTATTGGGGTCCTTAATATTATTGCCTCTTTTAAATTGTATACTTTGACACATTACTTTTAGAATTATTTCTTTGTAATGGAGGAGTTTTATATTTGTGGTGTTGCTACACTCGAGTCAATTAATGAAATTAGTGAACACCTCAAACTACTGCATGTATCTTTAATAACAGGCGAGTGAGAGGGTCAAGTACACCCGTGTTCAAACAGATTATTCATAATGTCCACCTGCATGTTGAGACAGAGCCAGTATAAGGGGGAGTCACTGCTACCACCCACAAACTCAGTGGGTTCTCTCCCTTTCAATCTGCACATTTGTCACAAGAGAACAAATACACAATAAGGTGCAACAATGGCAACGTATCTTTTAAATTTACATTTGATCACTGTCAAGTTGTTCATCTTCTGAAATTATGAAATCATTAATTTGATAGCTGAAAAAAAAGAAGCCTCTAAGTGGAAGGAAGCATTTAACTTTAAATGTATATATTCATTAAATAAATGAACCTATCAGGCAATCTTAAATTCAGTGAAAAAACCCAAGATTTGAATGTAATTAAAATTTCTTAAGATCATTTGTATTTTAGCCATATCACCATCCATAAAGTTTTCTGTGTATCATTTGACAAGCACAGTACTTTCAACTTTTAAACATCAGCAGGAACCGATAACTAACATGAACACATCTGGTGCTTTAAAATGTGTTAACGCTGATGAGCCATCAGTCAAAGGGCTATAGAAATGATGGATATTGGACTTAACTTGAACATCATCTATCTTTACACTTTACACCAGAACGTTTATCCAAGTGTTGAAACTTTGTAGCTTACAGGGAATGAGGCAAAGGCCCACAAGTGTAACTGGGGGGGGGGGGGGACAAAGGTTTGCAGGAATAAGGGACAGTGGGTAGAGGACCACACACAGAGCAGCCCTGCCTGCCATCAAGTCATCCTGATCAACATTCCAGGCAGGACCCAGCCCTGAACAGTGTCACATGCATAACAAGTAGGCAACAGACTGAAGGCCTGTTGTTCCATCATATGCAAAGTTCCTGACTCAAAGGGACTGGATTCTCACCTGATTTAAGTCTCATTTTAACTGCTAGTCAGTTTTACATGTGACACACAAATAAAATAATGTCCAGCATACACCTCAAATATTTTCAATTGACATATTTGAGGTGTGTGTTGGACATTTTAATTATATTCGTCAATCCATAAACGTGACTACTGTTTGTGCACACACACTCACGAATGCATGTGTTGATGTATGTGACAATGACTTCCCACTTGAATGCATTGTTGGAGTTAAGACTTTGGAGCCCACTGTAGAATAAACTGTCTGACAGGTGGATTCAGACTCTAAGAAAAAATTTAAAGTGACTTGAAAACCTATATAACCCTATACTGGTGATATAATTACCAGGAAAGGAAATGCAATCAAATAAAAAAAGTTGGCTTTACTGTGCTCACCTGTACGAGTTGGCTCCGTTCATGTACGACTGTGCTGCTGTCATTGCAGGTGGGTACTGCAGAGCTGACAGGTCGTACCGGTGCAGCTGCTGAGTGTAGCCGAGCGCCTCGCCCTGCATGCCCGCGTACCCCCCGGTTGGACCCCAGCCGTAGCTCTCCATCCTCGGGCTACCACCTTGGCCCTGTGCCGCCGCCAGCAGGTTTCCTGCCGACAACGGGTACTTGCCCACCTGAGTGTCCTTCTTCAGCAGGGGCTTCGTCTTGCGGCGTGGCTTGTACTTGTAGTCGGGGTACTCCTTCATGTGGACCGCCCGGAGCCTTTTGGCCTCGTCGATGAAGGGCCGCTTCTCGGCGTCGGTCAGGAGTTTCCACTCAGCTCCCAGTCGCTTACTAATCTCAGAGTTGTGCATTTTCGGGTTTTCTTGGGCCATCTTGCGCCTTTGACCCCTGGACCAGACCATGAAAGCGTTCATGGGCCGCTTGACTTTATCCATGGGGTCGCTCCCAGGCGCGCACGCAGTCTTGGTGCACGGGTGAGAGTTGCCATTGCCGCCCATGTTCCCGGTCATGTTGCCGGTGACCGGTGACATCCCCTGTGAGGTCTGGTGAGAGGGGGGCTGGCCGGTCGGCTTCAGCTCGTGTTCCATCATGCTGTACATGCTGGACAGATGCAGTGAAGTGAGGATGAGTTACAGAAAACAGTTCAACACTGGCGCTCACAGCAGCCTTCTGTCGCCCTCCACCTGGCGACTCGTGGCCGGGGTTTCCTCTCAGGCTGAACCGGGAGCGCCGGGTGATCCAAATTAACCAATTAGCCGCAGCGCACCGGAGACAAAACAGAAGCAATGGACGATCACTTCTTTCTAAAGATCCTAAATGAGCAGACGGGTTGTGGAGGACATTACTATGATACTGAGACACACGGAGGACAGTCTGTCTTGTAAACGCAGTAGATGCCTCTCCTTGCGTCTGCTCTGCGCGATCTCAGCGGGAAACCACTTGTTAGACGGTCGGCTCACACACTGAACTCATGTGCCCGCTCGCTGCAAAAGTTTCCCTGCTCTCGTGCACTTCGCTGGGTTTCGACCAATGGGAGCTTCCGTCTGTGCGCGTGCATTTGCAACTCAAAAGCCCCCTGACAGTGCACGAGACACTTGTTGATGATGTAGGCGGAGAGAGGGGAGGCCTCCCCTGCACAAAAGTATCTTAATAATCAATTATTAACAACTATTAAGCTTAAACGACGGCTTTTACCAAAGTTCTCAAAGAAGAGTGCAAACATCAGACACCACACAAAGAACAAGGGGCTGATTGACACTGCAAATAATTCTTGTTGTCCAATCTGCTATGGAGGCGATTTAAAAAAGAAAAGACTGCCTCAGTTAATTTTCATTGAAATATAATTTTTTATTGAAATGTGGTGATATATCTGCACGAATAGAAAACACATTTGTAGCAACAAACACTACATATCAACTCTGAAACCGGATCAATCTCTCAAAAGGAATTAAAGGCTGTCATAGATTAGAAAACGACAGCACCGGGGGTGCATTCAGGGTTTGATTCTGACTGACTCTGTGAAGGTTTTTTTTTAACTGAGTTCCTCTCTGTCTCCTCCTGCTGAACCTGAAAGAGCTGTCTTCATTCCCTGATTAGGGAGAGAATGGGAGAAGACTAGAATCCATATTGGACATTAGCTTGTTAATCAAGACCTAATCCTAACATTACCTCTTTTAAGAATGATCAGTGTGAGGACATAGGCAGCGACCTGTTAATATTATACATCATAGCTGCAGCCTCTTTTCAGAGCGCAGGCTGCATTGTCTGTCTTTTCTAACACTGAAGCATATCGACGGGAATTTGTGTCTTTGAAGGAAGCCAGATCGTAAGCCTCCACTCCTGTCCAACAGCAATTATTAAATGGTAAGATTTGTATCAGAAACCAATATCTTTTTGTGTGTAGTTATTAAGTTTAACGGCACTAAATTACTTGCATTGCTGACCTAAAGTCCTAAATAATAATTTCTCATGATGGGATTTTTGTGCCGATGAAACATTCCAATCACATTTATCACATTTTACTCTGGATGTTATAATATTCCTGAGTGTGCATGATGTAATGCAGCTGAAAGTATGTTTAATATATAGTTTTCATAGTTTTTTTAATATAGGCTGCACAACTTGTTTTAACAGTATTTCATTTTCTGCATTTAATTTTACTACATGAAATATAGTTATTAAATGCTGTTGGATTTTTTAAATTGATGAAAAAGAGGGAAAAACCTCAACATTTTTTCAACTGCAAATCACCAAATTAGATTATCATTGATCAATATCTTCATTTTCATTTTAATGAATATATTTCACATGTTGTCTACAGCTGCTCTCAGACATGCACTGAACTGTGCAGTTCCTCCGAACATTTTTCCGCACGTCCATAGAAATCCAGGAGAATCTGATGTGTAGACACAGCGAGGGATATCCTGTTGGATTCACCTCGAGCAAGTGGAGGGGGGGGGGGGTGGTTGGTCTAATGCGCGACAGAAAATGAAGAAAACAATTATCTCCCCGTGAAAAAGCAACGTTATACACGTGGAGGACACCAATGAAGATGTCAAGAGAGTTTGTGGTGATACACCGGTGTCACATGATCTCCGCAGCAGAGTTAATACGTCACTGCACCCGGCTGTTTCACTGCTCGCCTGAATAATGCAGAGAATTTGTTGCTGTTGTGAACGTGTCTTTGCAGAGAACCTGTCGCTGGGTTGTGCATGTGTGAAAGGCAAACACCTGGATCATGTCTGAAAATGGCTTGAATTCCAATCAGCTCTTAATAGGCCTGTTGTCGTATAAGTACCTGCGTGTCAGCCATAGTGACAGTTTCCATCAGCGTTTACAGCTTAAACTTTTGGATGTGGAACTTTCCATATCCACAAATTAGAGTAAGCTACTCTCAAAGTTGTGGTTTAGGCCTCTCTTGCAGCCTTGGACACCACAAACATGTACTTGTTCTTGTTTTACTACTTTCTAGTATGGTTGAAGTCTGCTTGGTCTTGGTTGTCCTCATAGCGTAGTGGCTACACAACAAATTGTTGGTTGCTGTGTATACACCCCCTGATAATGATGTGATTTATGTCACTTTGATGCTAGTAGACCCTCACGTGATCACAGATGTGCAAAGTACAATTAATAAAGTGAATGGATCATTTCAATTCTATTCAGTTTTATTTGTATAGTGCCAAATCACATCATACATTGTGGTTTTACAAGGCACTTTACTTAAACTGTTTTCAGACATGCATTGAAATCTTGACAACCTCAATCAATAAATCACATTTTATTGTAAAGCCCATATTTTTGCAAATCACAATTTGTCTCATAGGGGTTTAACAAGCTGTGATATCCTCTGTCCTTAACCCTCAACAAGAGTAAGGAAAAACTAACAAAAACCCTTTAAACGTAGAAACCTCATAAAGAGCCACATGTGAGGGATCCCTCTCCCAGGACGGACAGAAGTGCAATAGATGCTGCATGTAACTGAGAACATCAACGAAATAACAGTATGTACAACATTTTTTGTAACATAATGAGAGTGTTTCTATGTGTAAGGTATTTGTGCATTAAAAAAAAGCAGTAGGCGTATTGTATTTCAAGTATTCTTGTTGTAAATATAGTCCACAATCAGGTGCCAATACAATCACAACCTGCCATCAGGATGTCTTATTCGTAATCCGCCTTGTGGCTGCAGCTGTGGTCCTGGATGTGCAAACGATAAAGCACAAAGACTCTGGGGAAGAAGTCAAGTCAGTTACTAGTAAATGTATTGATGAGACATTAATGTGATAAAGAGGGAGAAGAGGAAAGAGACGCTCCACGTGTCATGTGTCTCCCAACATTCTAGACCTATAGCAGCATAACTAAGAGCAGATCCAAGACAAACCTGGACCAGCTCTAACTATAAGCTTTATCATAAAGGAAGGTTTTAAGCCGACTCTTAAACATAGAGACGGTGTCTGCCTCCCAAACTGAAACTGGGAGATGATTCCAAAGGAGAGGAGCCTGATAGCTGAAAATTCTGGCTCCTTCTCTACTTTTCGATGCTTTAGGGAGAAGAAGTAAATCTCATATCACCCTACTAGAGCACAGTGCTCTTTGCCTTAAGGTATGATGTGCCATATTAATTAGGGCCTTCATCCAGGTTTTTATATCCTTTAAACATGCTTGAAGTTTAGTGAATTGATTACACTGTTCTTTGTTTTTTATTGATATAACTGGGTGTCATCCACATCACAGAACAAATTAACTGAGTGTGTCCTGTTAAAGTTCTAATGGAAGTATATATAATGTGAATAAAACTGGGCCTAGCTAAGAACCCTGAGGAACATGTGATTAACTTTGGTGCTCACAGATGACTCATCATTAGTTTGCATGAATCGGAAGCGATCACCAGGTTAGGGGCGGTTCCTTTAATGCCAATTAACTGTTCTAGTCTCTAGTCTAAGTTACATCATGGGGACCATTATACAGGCTAAATAATTCAGATTTGAGGTAAAGACTAATCGATTACTACCTGGTTAGGAAATGAATGGAAGTCAATGTAATGTCCTCTAAAGTCATGGTGACACAACTGTGTGTGCGCGTGAGTGTGTGAGACCAGTTTGTACACATGCTGCAGGTGTGTGTTGTGACCATGTGTTTGTGACTAATTGGGAATTGTGAGACTCCACTCTCCCATTTCCATCTCCATAACAACCTTGTGTGGAATCCCATCAAAACCTTGCCCTTTCCCTCCTCCCCATTCTGCTTCCCTTTACTCTTTCAAAAACAACTCACCAACACAACTCACACTCTGAGCTGTTCTCTATCTGCCTTTCTCCTGTGACTTCAATTGGAATGCAATATTATTGAGTTTTTCAGCTTCCTCTGTCTCCTAACACACACTTATTTTCACTTGTGTGCACATTGCATTTGTTATTCCCTCCCCTTCCTCCTCCTCTTCACTGGGTCTTACCAAGTTTTTATCCTGGTCAAAATGTCCATATAATATTGACACTACGTTGACCTGTAAGAAACCCTGTACACATCGCTCATTGTCTTACGAGTTCCAAATCTAACATGAATTATTCCTATCATGACTTTTCATAGACAGTTACATGGGGACTAACTAACTACGTAAAGTAATTATAGGTGATACAACTTTAACGGGGAATAATATCCCATATTGTATCAAACACCACCACAGTGGATGATGGTGATGTTCCAGAAACCTATAGAAGGAAGTTTCATTAATTCAATGACATTTTATTTTTATAGCCAATCTTCACAAATCAATATCAAATCCCTCTCTCTCTTTTCTCTCTCATTTCAGATATTATTATTATTACTATTATTAACAACAATACTTTAGTAATTAATTATTATATGAATTGTGCCTGTTATCAATAATAATTAATAGTCTTTACACTGTTACTGTTTACATTGTAACTAGTCAGATCTGATACCTGATGGTGCTCAAGTGTTCCCGGCCTCTCTCGCCTCTCTCTCTCTCTCCCCCTCCTCCCCCTCCCCACTATCACTCTCTCTTCTCCCTCTTTTCCACCCATCTCTCCTTTCCTCCCATTTTTCTTTGCTGACCCCGACCGGTCGAGGCAGATGACTGCCCACATTGAGCCTGGTTCTGCTACAGGTTTCTCCCTGTTAATGAGGGAGTTTTTCCTCTTCACAGTTTGCTCATTGTGGGAACAGTTGGGTTTCTCTATATTAAAAAAGATTTTAAGGTCTTGACCTTCTATGCAAAGTGCCTTGAGATAATGTATATTATGAATTGGCGCTTACCAAATAAAATTGAATTGAATTGAATATTTGTCTGATAGGGATTAACAAGATGCAACATCCTTTGTCCTTAACTCTCAGCAAGAGTAAGGAAAAAACTACCACAAAAACCCTATTAACCTCAGAGAGAGCCACATGTGAGGGATCCCTCTCCCAGGATGGACAGAGGTGCAATAGATGAAGGTGGTAGTTAATAAAGAAACAGCATCCTGGAGAATCTTGTGGAGGAAACTCAAAGCAGCACAATACTAGTTGCTTAATTCTTGTAATGTCTGCACTGTAGAGTGTAATGTTCATTCATGTTATGTGGGACATTTTCGACAATTTTGAGTTCTGCCACTTACAATATCTGTTTGACATGTTAGACCAACATATCGTACCATTCCGTAATCCTTCAGATGTTTTCTAACCACACCAGAAGAAAGAATGGAGATATACTCAGTGGAGACGTGGCACAGCTTTTAATTGTTCTTTGTGCCAAATTAGAAATGTCTCACTTGGCTTGTCAAGCTGATTTTTACCGATTTTTAAAAAGCACTATGCAAAATGGAGAGAAAGCTAAATAAGAAAATGTATATGATGCATAGAAATGTCTTCGATTCATAATGACATATAAAAGTCCTGTTTCTTACTCTACCCTTTTTTAAATCAATTAAAATTCAATCAACAACAAGCAAAAATAACAATAACAGATTATTCATTCCGTAATTCACCATTCTGTTGGGGCAACTCAGGCAGGTGAGAGACCACCATCATCATCGATCGCCCCACTGTCTTCTCCAAGTTTTGCAGAACCAATGGCTGCCGACCACAGAACATAACACTCTTCTGTGCGTTTTGGATCAATCGCTGTCCTAGAGAGCAAACTATGTGCTAGTTAACAGACAGACTGTATTTACCATTAACTCCTGTCATGGCATATTCCTACCATTTAGAGAACTTATGTCTGTCCCAGATTACCCAAAGCCTGCTGTCCCACATTATCAATTATATTTGATTAAGTCGGACAACTAAACAACTCAATGCATGGACAGTCACTAAGCATGAAATTAATTACATTTTCTTCCTAAGCTAACCACTCAATAGGCCTTACAATGTCTTTAAGACATTCCTGAAGTTTAGCTAAGTAATTAGAGATTCATCAGGCTCCACAGATAAGTAAAGCTAAGTGTCATCTGCATAACGATGGAAATGTATGTGGTGCTTTCTGATAATATTATCCAAAATAAATACTGTAAGCATACTACTTGATCACTATAATCAATTATAATCATTATTTAAAAAGCATTTGTATAGGAACAATTCTGTCTCAAGCTTTTTGATTCATATTCTTATTTGACCTTGGTGAATATCTATCGAGTGCGTTCACACCTGGCATGTGGCCCCATGTGCATCTTGTGACTTCCCCGCCATATATGTAAATAAGAGCGTACATCATTTCTATTCATAACAATGCAATGCGTGGAGGGAAGCAGCAAGGAGAAGAAAAGGAAATCAAAATAATACAGACAAAGCGTTCAAGGCAGAGCAAATAGCTTCTGTTGTTGTTGTTTCTTGTCGCTACAGTTTAAATGACACCTCAGGCATTGGTGTGTGTACATATTTCCGCTTGAACAGAGGACGTCAGTAGAGTAGGCGGTCCTTAAATGTGGTCAAGACCACATTTGCGTTCACGCTGCCTAAAGAATGTGGACACATGTGGCCCCAGACCACCTCGGATGTGATCAGATCGTGCGTTTGTAGCTGTACTTAGAGCTGTCCACTTGTGATGGGATCACAAAAACAAGGAACGTATGGCGTGCCACACACAGGGGTAAAAACAATACTCTGATGTGGTGACTTAACTGGTGTGCCAGGGATTGACTTACAATGCTTATTCCACCAGGAAGGAGAACAGAATGCTGTGGATGTTCAAGTTAAGATATAGAAGAAACTTTCAGCAGACGCACCTGTGTGTAAAAGTCACTGCATGCCACTTTGCATATAGTCAGGGTAAAAACACTGAAGTCTAAATACCCATTTAAAAACATATACTTTGGCCACACAACATTTTAACACAGACAAATGGGAGAGAGGTTTGACTGCAGCACCAAAGTCCTAGAGAATGAAGGTTGTATCACACAGGAGACAAACGGCAGGTGTTGGTAGTAGTTAGTGGGCTATGCTGTTTGGTAACTATCCAGCAGCAAACAGCACAACTTCTAACAATTACTTGTTGATGAGGAGACTTTTAATATGTTAGCTGTATCAGCTTTGTGAACTGAGGCTGAGTATCTCTCTTCTGCTCCTAGTAGCTAAAAACTTTTGAATCCATCTTTAACCTAATTATGCCATAATATCTCCTGCTGATACAAATGCAGACTCAGTCAGCTTGTCAGGGCATCAAGTCACATGACTTCTTTTAGTGTTAAAGAAGTCTGACCTTGACATGCCGTTATAGTTATTCATTCACAATACCCACGAAATAATGAGTTTTCAGATTTTATGAAACCCACTGAGGTAAAAAGTGTTTGATGGAAAGGAGGGAAAATCTGAATGAACAGAAATTAAGTGGATGAAATAAGAAGAAGTAAGGAGAGCAGTGGAGTGGGGGTGGGGTATAGATTATAGGGTGAGAACGAAGCAGTGAAGACAGGCAAATAAAAACCACAAAATGAAGGAAGAAAGGGAGACTGAGATGGAGAGGGAGTACAAGGGAGGAGGAGGAGGAGGAGGAGGAGGGATGAAAGGATGAAGGGATGGATGATGGAGGGGTGGGGTGTGAGGGTTCTGTGCAGGAGGGTGGTTTTGGGTGACAGGCCTCATTGAATAGACCTCTATTCTCCCCTCTGCTAGCTTCTCTTCTCATGCAAAACAGGCCTGTTCAGCCTCCCAGCCATCCGTCACACAACAGAAAGACCATGGCAGGCCCTTTACGAGGCTCACATTCGCATTATCCCCACCCCCTCTCCACCCCACCATCTCTCAACCCTACTATCCGGCACCCAATGGGGGGTGGAGTGGGTAACGGGAGTATGTATGTGTGTTGGGGCAGTTGGGGGATGGTCGTGGGGTATCTTCGCCACCGAAAGTGCCTTTGGAAGACAGGCCACCTAGGCTGAGGGAAGGACAAAAAAAAGCAGAAAGACATAACATGTTTTGAGGCTGATGGACATCATATTGGGACACCAGGGAGGTTAGGAGAGGTTAACCTGCCGGGGATGTGTCTTGTGTGTGTGGGTGTGAGAGAGAGAGATTATTCATGCACGTTGGTGCAAGGTCTATATTCATATTTACTGTTCATGCAGGGGTGGATGCTGCACATACGTGTTACATAAAGAAGATGTGGATATTCTCAAAATATTCAGACCCCCTCAACTTTAGCAAACCGGTAGATTTAATTTAAAATGAATCCCATTTACATTTAATGTGTCATTCAGACATTAACTGTAGATTTTCTGGTGGATTGAGTTAAAATCCCAAAGTTGTTTATCACATATACATACTGTACATCTCAGCTGCAGACACAAGAAGATTGAGGAACGGATGAATGCAGCCAAAGATTCTTAAAGAAAACCTGTTCCAAGGTGCAGGTGACGTGAGACTGAGATGATGGTTCACCTTTCAAAGACATAATTTATTAAGATCAGTGTCCCAGCATCTGTCTGTAATAAACCACTTCTTCATCACATTCATTTTATCCCATGTCCTTTGGCACCAACTGATCAAAGAATATGAGAATACAATTACAATTTTCCCTCACTGTGCACTTGATGACATTCCACATTCTTCACCCCCACTCACTCTTTAAAAGCACAGAAAATGAACAGAAAGGGACAGGATTTGGTCTTGATGACAAATTCCCATGAGAAATCCAGTCTTCAACTCCACATCCCACTGTGAAATAACAGAAACATGACAACTAGTGAATCTGACTGTGGACAGATTTTTTGAAGCACAAGTCTTTAGCAAAAATGTTTAGGGATTATTTCACAAGTATGCAATCATACTGCTGTGGCTCAGGGGTTAGAGCAGATACTCTACTGGAAGATCGGTGTTTCAATTCCTGGCTCCTCAAGTTGACGTGGAAACACTCTTAGTCCATGCTGTCTTTTTACCATTTACACATGGAAGTGGACAATTCTCAGTTGTGGAAAACCCTAGATTCAATAGCAAAGTTTATAGATGACCAGTCGTAAAATAATGTTTTTCTACAATATCATGGACTACAAGGTCAGGATACGTTGTGTTTGGTGATAAAAAAAAATGTCCTCCTCCACACCTTTACTCTCTGCCTCTTCAAAAAGGACACATTACTTTCTGTGGTTTTCAACAGTGGCCCTGGATTTAAACTGTGACCTGTGGAATTTATGTCATTACACACACAGTCATGTCACCACGAGGACATTGCATTGACTTACAATAATTTTAGATCAAACATTCAAATAAAATATGTGATTCACATTCAACAGAGTAAAGGAAAGTAGAAGTTTTTGTGATGAGCTTTATTACTGTTCACGTGTGTGAAATTACATGATTTCAAAAATAAAAGCTGTAATTTACTTTCTTAATTTAGTCCATAGGCAAAGTGAAAAGAGCATTACACTGTAAACCAACTTGAAAGAAAAGGAGAACAGGAAACAGCAAAAAGAGGAAGACAGATCAGAGATCAGCTCCGGATCTGATATGTCAAAATCTGTCACTATAAGAACAACCAGAAACTGTTTCACAGGATCAGACTTGATGAGAGCAGCTATGGCCAACAGTAAGTTCTGGCAGGAAGAAGAGAATCATTTTAGTTGTTTGTTCATCGACGGAAACATGGTCTCCGACTGTGACCATCTACATTTATGTTATTATTGTTTGAAGACACTCTCAACATGCTCTGGTTTGCCAACTGCTGGAAAGGTTGCTCTGCATCATTCTGGAGTTTCCACCCATGGGGAGAGTCTTCCTCCAGTGATGACTTTCCAAGAAAGAACAATGTTTCCCTCTAGTGGAGTGAAAAAGTTTCACATTTTGCAAACTGAAGCACTGTGCCTGTTTCTGTTGAACTTCATGATGTGCAGCTACCTAACAAATCTAAGATGATAGAAATACAGCAGCAGTCTGTGCTCTTCATAATATTAAATTATCAAAACATTCTGTGTTTAACAACTATGGTGTCACGTTTTTTACTTTGTCTCTGTAAAAAATGAATCCTAAAGCCTAGAGCTGATGGCTCGATTTATATGTAATATATAATTGATCTATTTATTTGGATTTGTTGCCTGTTTGTGGTATTTTGTTGTAATTTAACAAAGCCAAATACTAGTTCTATGCTACTGTTGACCTGAAATGTTTTATTTGCTCCAGATCTATACACTCAGGGAGAACTTGATAAGGAACACCACACTAATACTGCATGGCTCCTTGATGATTTGATCACAGCAGCCCTGCAGATTTGTCAGCTGTGCATTCATGTTGCCAAGATCCCAAAGGTTATACTGGACTCTGATGAAGTGGTGACTGATGTGGTCGCTGGACTCCGGCCAAATATACGAAAGCAGTTCAGTTTGAGAGGTTTTAATTTTTGGCATTGGTGCATTATCCTGCTGGAAGTATCCATTAGAAGATGACCACAAAGAGATAACAAGGTTGACAACAATAATCAAGAGTTTTTATCCTGGTGTTGAGGATAAGTGTTTATCAAGAAAACATTCCGCACAATCAAACTGGACTATTGACACAAGACAGGATGGCTCCATGGATTTGAGCTGTTGACTCCAGACTGCGACGTCCATCTGCAGCCTCACCAGAAATCCGGATTCTTCAGGCACAGGCTGTTTTCAGTCTTCCACAATCCAGTGTTGGTGAGCCGGACTCACATTTCTCTTCTTGGCTGCCATAGTAGAACCTGACACGTTCTAACAGTTGACAAATCAGACTTGCTCCAACTAACATAAACCTCATTTATTACAGTGGGTCCAGTTGCTAGCCTGTCAAAATCAGCAGTTGAACCAACTGTAATGCTAAAGCCATCAGAGCAGCAGGCATCAAGCACAAATACAACCTAGAGCCAGTGCTTTGGTCACCATTAAGATTGTGACAAACCAATAACTTGGCTACCAACCTTTCCACACAAGATTTGGCCCAAAGAGCTTTCATGCTATTCAACAATGCAGAGGCCAGTTTACACTGTTAAGGAGAAACCTTTATTTTTAAGACCATTAAAATAAATACTATACAGAATCCAATGTAAAAAAACTTAATACACTGTTTCTGTCTCAAAAAGGTTAACAACTCCATATATTCATTTTAAAAAATAGCACTGACCGTACACCCCCAGAACACAATGCTTCTCCTAAACCAGACACCACACCCCATGATGACAGGCATTTTAATGAGCGTAGAAGAGGGAGGGAGCAAAATCTCCATACACTCAATCATGGGTAGTTTGGTCCTTCATTTCAGAAACCCAAGCCTGCCCCCCGTTTCAGCAAGGTAGGTTACAAAAATTGACTGTCACCTCCATCGAAAATCGAATTCTGTAGCAAAATAAACCCTAAATAAACAATGTTGTGATGGAGTTAAGAGATGGAAATCCAACAAGACTGTGTCCACAGAACTCACCGTTGTTTTTGCTTCCAAACACTTGTGGTCTTCAGTCTTCAACTGAATGCTACTGGACAAGTGACTGTACAAGTCAAGCATTATGTACAATAGCAAAAAAAAAATAAAAAAATCAAAACAAAAAAATACAGCCATGAAACAGCATTAAAAGGATCAAAATGGTAAACAACTCATTCATGAATGATTTTACTATACAGGTCTTTTTATTGAATATGCCCTGTGTACTCTAGAACCCCCCCAAAAAACCTGTTCTTAACATGACCATGGATGCTTTTTAAGTACACTGAAGCTTGTTCGAATACTGATTTGGTCAAATAGAGCATTTCATTTAGATCAATGTGTCAAGTCCAAACCAAGTTACAGTCTAAACCACCAGTCTACAAGTGACTACCAGGGCAGGACCTGGTGGTGATGTCAGGCTGCAACCCACAGCAACATTTGACAAAAGCTTCTAAAAGTCTTCACTGCGAAAGTTACCAATTGAGACACGTCATTCACTTAATGTTAAACTTGCCAACAGTCAGAGCGAGGATCCTTTAAGAATGCACTTGTTTTGCACTAGTGGGAACCAGTTCCAAATAACTCATTTTGCAAAACTTCAACGTGGAAATGTTCGAATTAATGCTTGAAGTATTTAGGTGGCGATATAGAGTAACACTATGAAGAGCAGATGAAGTTGGTCAGCAATTCATCCTTCCTATGGCCAAAACTATTTCAAAAGGTTATGAAGAAGAACAACTGCAATCGTCCTTCCTGTAGAATGTGTAGTCATGACTCAGATCATAAAGTAATGAGGTTCAATTTCTAAAATAAGCAGGGGGGGGGCAGAGGGCACGTGAACTCTTCTAGATCAGATCAGCCACATTCATGGGCATCTCCTCGACGGTGGTGTTGTAGAACGTCTCAATGTCCCTTAGGGTTCGCTTGTCATCCTCAGTCACCATGTTGATGGCTACTCCCTTCCTGCCGAAACGACCTCCTCGTCCAATCCTGAACGTGAGAAGGAAAGAGAACGCTTCATTAAGGAAAGAACACCTCAGCAAATGCATCTGGAAGACAAAGTCAGGTGGACTCGAGAACCCTGGTCGTTCGATAAATATCGACCACGTAGCACTTTAAAAATCACAGAATTCAGCAGTTCTTCTCTGGCTAATTAAGAATTTAAGTGCAAAGTGTGTAGCTGCTAAGGTTCGCGAGAGACACTTATAACATTCAGACTGATGTTGTGGAATTAGCTGCTAAGATCATCAACTCTAGGTTTGATTACCAACTTGGTAACTGGAAATAATGACAGTCAAGAATTCATGACTGAGGAACAGATCTATTTTGCCTTTTGTCCATGACTAGAGGCAGCTTTAATAAAATAAAAAGTTACAGGTAACTGGCCTAAGTTTTAAGAAACATGCTTAAAGATAGCATTGCTAATTGGAATTTGATGCTGGCACTCTTAGTCATGTTATTACCTGTGAATGTAGTTTTCCCTGTTGGTTGGCAGGTCATAGTTGATGACTAGGGACACTTGCTGGACATCAATACCTCTGGCCTGAAGTGAAACAAAATCATCATTAGTCACATAGCAAAGTCATTCAACAAAACAAAACTCAAGTTAAGACTCCTGAATGGGTGATAAAGAAATGAGCCCTTTCAGACTGAAGGCACTGTGCTAGTGTAGATTTTACACAAATCAACAAGTTTAACTCATCGTAAATAATGTGATCTGCCAATTAGTAGTGAGACAGGGATTTGAGCCCAGTCACTGTGGAGGGCAGATGCGCTTCTTTACCAAGGAACATTCAGTCCTTCACCAACACTGCAGTTGAGAGGAGAGGGAACCCTGGACTGCATTGTTGTTAAAGGCAAACCACATGCTAGTCGGGACAGACACATTTATCTCACAAGCTCATGTTGCCTTCTGAACTTTTTTCCTTTCTTGATACAACCAATATTGATGGAGTGTGTTTTTGTACATACCAGCAGGTCAGTGGTAATGAGGACTCGACTGGAGCCGGAGCGGAACTCCCTCATGATCAAGTCTCTCTCTTTCTGGTCCATGTCACCGTGCTGAGAGACAAGATGGCAGGATACAGGTTTAGACAACATCAAACTGAGATTGGACATATCTTTAGTTATCAGGCTTGAGTCACACATCATTGCTTTATCAAAACAGATGCCATAAACTGCTGTTTGTAAGGGCAGCCAACCTTGATCTAAAAAAAAAAAAAAAAAATCAAATTTGTCTTACATGCATTTTGGAAATGTGTGTAGTACACAACAAAAAATAAGTTTTTTGACATCATGTTAGCTACAGTACAACTTTCATGTGGGGTGCCTGTAAATGTCAGGCTGTGAAAACAGCAACTTTTACATGGTGCATGCACTTGCATTTTCCCAAGGGACAATGATTAAAGCAAACATACCACCTCTGTGTACAACACATTGAGGCCAAGCCAGAGCAAACACATACATGTGAAAATAGTGATAACACCATTTGAATTGTATTGGTTTTAAGTATATGAATCATATATGACTCCTGTCCCAAGAGCCCTAAAGTTAATGTAGAAAGCAGAGGCTCTTACCAGAGCAGACACAGTGAAGTCTCTGGCATGCATCTTCTCAGTGAGCCAGTCTACTTTCCTCCTTGTGTTGATGAAGATGACAGCTTGTGTGATGGTCAGGGTTTCGTACAGGTCACACAGCGTGTCCAGCTTCCACTCCTACGGAATATCACAACGGTTCAAAAAGTTAAGAAATCCATACACAGTAGATCTTAAAAGCTTCAGGCATATTGCAGAGCTTTTATAAATCAGGAAACACATTTCTTCACCTCTTTCTCCACATTGATGTAGAACTGGCGGATACCCTCAAGGGTCAGTTCCTCTTTCTTCACCAGGATGCGGACAGGCTCACGCATGAATTTCTTTGTGACCTCCAACACGTCTGTTGGCATGGTGGCCGACAGAAGGACAACCTGCAAAACAAAACAAAGAGCTTATTAAAAAAACAGATTAGAGTCAACTCTACGTCACAAGATATTAACGTTTTAGTGCTGCAGCGTTTGCAACACAGGTACAGAGAGAGGGTTAGTGATTAAGTATACCTGCCTCTTGCAGACAAGGAGAATGGGCAATTTGTTTTGGTGGTCTACCAGTGCCGTTAAGAATGCAAAGACAGCATGTAACTTGTAACTGATTCAGTGGGTTTTTCTGTCTCACCTGTGTGTTGCTTGAAAGTTTCTGGAAAATCTCATAGATCTGGTCCTTGAATCCTCGACTAAGCATCTCATCAGCCTCATCCAACACGAACATTTTGATGTTCTTTGAAGCTGTAAAAAAATAAAGAAGTAATGTTTCATTATTGTCTCTATATACATACGTGACTGCAATTAATCTGTGTATAGCACCAAATCACATTCAAGTATTTCAGTTGAGACCACGACAATACTTATTGTATTATGGCAATAAATGTCACATATGACAGAACAGGTAAGATATTGATAGATGTGTTTTGGGTCTGAGAAGTCTGACTCTGATAAGAAAATCATACATGCCAACTATGCACAAACTAGAACTGCAGCAGTGTACGTGTTGTGGAAATGTCGGAGGACAGCGGCGTTGTGCTCCACAAGTCCACAATGAAGAGAAAACAGGTTGTAGTCTTTTACTGGCTCCTTCAGGAGCTGTGGCTGGGTGAGTGGTGACAAGTTTCATCACCATACAGCTCAGGTTGGTGTCAGTGACGATTGGCTGATGCGACAAGAGTCACGTGAATTAGACACCCAAGTTCAAATAATTCAAATCAAGTATCAGACATGTTTGGGGTGCTGAATTCTGGTTTTCAACGCCCCTTTTTGTGTAATATCAACACGCAACTTGTAATCCTAAAACAATGCACGTGCATGAAACAAGAGGGCAATGAAAAGAATCTGCAATCATTCATACAATGTGGTGTCCAAAAAAACCTTGTGTGGCATTATTGCATATCCTTTTTCAGTGGTTTTGGACAGAATTTGTTCTACTAAAAAGCTTATCTCTCAACATGATCTGCTGTGAGGCCACTGTATTCAGAAGTGATGTGTGATCATGTCTCTGAATCCCTGCTGCACCGAAGATTCAAGTCAGCAGAACGCCGACAAGAGCAACAACACAGCGGGGGTTAACAGAGTCAGCTGACACGCATGGGTTTCATCACTATACAGCATTTCGGATTTTCTCATTTATTGTTGTGTGCACAGTGGCAGATAAAAAAAAAAAATCTTAAGTGTACGTTACTGGAAACAGGTTTTAGAAATAATTTCAAGCATTTGCCGTCATTGATTGTTATTAAAACGTACCCAGGTTTTTACGAGTTAACATGTCGAAGACACGGCCAGGGGTTCCCACCACAATGTGAGGGGCTTCAGCCTGCAGCTTCTGGACTTCACTGCGAATGTTGGTCCCTCCGATACAGGCATAGCAATTGGCACCCATGTAGTCACCCAGGGCCAGCACTACCTTCTGAATCTAGTTAAAGAAGTAAGAAACAGTCTGTTGAAGCATGTTTTTAACCATAAAAGTCAACATGGGCTGTATGATGGACTTTGTTTTGCTACAAATATTCATGATCTCTGTCAAAACTGGTTATAGCACAAAGTAAATGTTTGTCTAGCAAGGCACGTGTTTGATGGATGCTGTATTCAGATGAGGTGATGCATTATCATATCCCTTGTTATGATCAAGAAAAGTATGGCCAATTTAATGCAACATGAAATCTTTATCTTTGAGATTGTGATTGAATGTTACCTGCTGAGCCAGCTCCCTGGTAGGAGCCAGGACCAGAGCCTGGGTGCATTTAAGCTCCACATCAATCTGCTGAAGGATGGAAATGGCAAAGGTGGCAGTCTTACCAGTGCCAGACTGGGCTTGGGCAATCACATCATAACCTAATGGGAGGGGTGTACACAGAACAGATTAAGTATTGTTGCAAGACAGGTGCTCTTCTCTGTAGCCCAATTTAACCATCAATAAGTTGTAAGGCCTAAACATCAACTACAAAACATGGAAACATTTAGTGTGACTTCTGGTACTCATCTAATAACTACTGTATATTATTTCAGTTAGCCAAAGAATTGGATCGATGATTATTAATATCACTGGCACAAGTGGCTATGTGATTGAATTCATAATGGTTAATGAACAACTTGTGCAGTACTTGCAATAAATAAATAAAACATTAACCACAATCACAAATTGAAAGCACTTGTCACAAAGAATTAGAGATGGATAAAACAGAAGGGTAGCATCAACTTACACTTGATACAAGGCATAATGGCTCTCTGCTGGATAGCGGAAGGCTTCTCAAATCCATAGGCATAAATTCCCCTAAGCAGAGCCTCGCACAGGTGCATGTCATCGAAACTGTCCACGATCTCATTCCAGTTGCTCTGCAGAGGTAACACAAAAATAATCCTTTATTTGCAGGTTGTATTTAAATTCACATGTTTATTTCTGATAGCTCGAGGGCATGAAGTGTGTGTTCAAGTGTGGGTGTGTCAGACTCACCTCAATGATTCCATCTGGCTCCATGCCCTCTGGGCCATTGTCTCTGAGAATGCCAAACAAAGAGTCATGGGGGTTAGTTTGATTGTTCGAGCTCACTACTGAAACCACACATAAACAAAACTGCAATTACGTCCGGGAATGGTGGAACCACAATATACTGTTCGCAGGATGAAACAGCGGTGGCTAAAATTCAGCTCTATTCCCTTTACATCTCAACCTTTTATTGACAAAGTCACCATAATCATTTGGTTATTTCATTATCCTATTCTCAAACAAGGCACGAGAGCCCACGTTAGGAATCGCCATCAGCGTTCTGGAAAGTAAACGCCTTTCCTGAAGTCCGCCATTTCTATTACTTCCATTCAAGATGGTCGATTCTCCGCCGAAGGCCGAAATCGTTGAAAACGACTAATGTTCACAAATCGCCTCATGGAAAAACGTCGGCTATCGTCCAGACTGCTACCTGTACGTTATTCAACACCGACTAATCGTGGATGGCGAATTTAAAATGTGGCTTTCACACAAAGTGTGGGCAAATAATTAAGAACCGTTCGCATCAGCTAGCATTAGCTCCAAACCGTTAAAGCCACTGCTAGCAGGCCCGGCTCGCTTTTACGTGGCATTTATTCGCCTCGTCTAGTCAATGAAATCCATTATAGCGAGTAAACCGCGTCAAACCCCCCTTTGTTTCCCGGTGCTAGCACTCAACAGACACACGGCAGCGTACGGGTAATGGCCTCCCCTGGTGCTCCGCGGCCTACGCTACCGGCATTGTCAGAGCGGCCGCCTCGACCATGTGCGCCGGCCGTACAAGAAGGGCAAATATCTCCACATCGAGATGGCGATCATCCCTCCATTCACACCGGGACCGTGCAGCTCCGATGTGTGTTTCCATTGAGCTTGAGACAAACAATGACGGAGCCGATGAAAAAAGACGGACATCGTTGAGGCCTAGAACAAGCTCAATCACGTGCTACCCAAGGCGCCGGCTGCCATTTCATCCTTTCATAACGCTACGATCGGGGCCGTTACCACCCCCGCCTTTTGGAATCAACGGGTTTATACCGTGCTATTACGGAATATAGCGTAGGAAGCAACATACGTGTGCTCTGAATTTAAAATACTTAAGTCTCCGACCGAGCGCCCCGGAGCGAGGAGCGGTTAAATGCGAACGTTGGCGACTGAGACCTTGGTCGGAGGCCTTCGCGTTAGTCGAGCGAAGAACCGCCATAACGAATCTCTTATTGTCTCGATCACAAAAGGTCTCGATGATAAAAAAGCGCAACACACGACCGCTAACAAGTGAAACCCCTTCGGAAACCGCGCCGCGGATCACGTATGTAAAAGTCTCTTACCTATGTTCACAATCAGCCGACATTATTCCAAAGAAAGAAATTGCGGCAGAAATGTCTTATATACCTTGACAACACACAAAGACGCTCTCTCATTGCAACACACGGCCGTCATTTAGCGGTAGTCCCGCCTAGAAAGACTTACGATTGGCCGATTGTTACGGAAGTAGGCGGGTCAAAACGCATCATTCGTGTAGAATTATTTCACTGGTAGCATGGCGTAAGGGCGGAGTTAACATTTTATAAGAGAATAGGGCAAGATGTAGCTAAGTCCCTCTCAGCCGGGCTGCCCCGGGACTCTATTTTCAACCCCCCCCACATCGGTTCAGACATCAGCGCGGACAAAGGCCAGATTGCCCAGGGTGCATTTCTGCACTGGGTTCCTGTGAACGGCGTTTCACGTTGTAGCAAATTAGAGAATGGAAAATTACAGCAGGCACATTTAACATCAAGTGATGTAACGATGAGTCACACTCACAGACCGTGTCGCACTGTTGTCATTTCCCATTACACAGTTGCTGCAGACAGGAACTCATTGAAACCACATGAAAGGTCAAATTGTGAAGTGCTGATAAAACTCCACTAATGAAATCCAAAACTAAGTCAGAAATAAGAAAACACTACAACTCAAAAAAAGACTGTGTCAGCCATTACGATCGAAGAAGTACCAAAGTCCTTTCCATCTTTAATAATGTTTGGAAATAATGTTTCGGACATGAAGGTCTAATTTATTGACTAACATCAGATCTTATCTGTGTCTGTGATATCAGATGTCACAGGTAACCGATGAGCAATTTGTTTGTGTGTGTAACTGCCCTTTCTTTATGTTTTTTGTTCCCCCTTTACCTCCTCAAATCTTTGTTGAACAATAAAGGGTTGGAACTAATGTCCAGATTAGGTGCTTGGAAGGGCTACCCTGGTAATAGCCTGTTGATTAACTTTCCAATCCCAGTGTCTACAAGATGTTAAATGTTACTCCATAATATCCTTACCCCTCAAGCCTGCCAGTTTTCTTAAAAAAGCTCTTGAAGCTACTTTCAAACATCATTATTCAAAGAATGGATAGCCAAGGTTGTAGTCTTACATGTGCTTATTATTGAGGGAACCTCTATGGACTGGATCTATGGATCCTAGGTTTACATTTGGTGGGAAAAATCTTTCTGAGAGTCAGTTTCTGACTGCTATACAGGTAAAATACTAACCTCAGATGAGTCATTTACTTTTTTTAAAACTCAGCAGAGAAAGTTTGCGTAAGAACAAAATAAGTTCTTAATTTCCTAATAAAAGAAGTTGAGATATTCTACAGAATTTTCAGTTTTCAAAGACATTTTCCTATTTTCTCAGTTATTCTATTTATGTTTACAGTTCTGGGTTTTAAACAGTTTATTATAATGACTGACACCAGTATTAAAATGGTAAATGGTCTGTATTTATATCAAGCTTTTCTAGTCTTGATGACCACTCAAAGTGCTTTACAGTATAGTTTGCCATTCACCCATTCATACAGTGCATCTATCAGCAGCACTTTTTTTTGTTCTATGGGGCAATTTGGGGTTCAGCATCTTGCCCAAGGACACTTTGACAGATGGGAAGACTGAGTATTGAGCTGCTGACCTTCTGATTGGAGGGTGCCCGCTCTACCCCTCAGCCACAGCCACCCAAGACATGGTCTTGTTTCTGAATTGTATCAGCTCAGAACTAAAGCTCTAAAATAGATCTGTCCTGCTGGCAGATATCACATGCATACATAAAACCATCCCCAATGTCCATCTATTCTGATCAGAGGATCACGTTTTTTCTTTCTCATGCAGGACTTTACCGGTGTTGGGTCAAAGTTTCCTCATCAAGATGTTTCCCCTAACCTTTTACCTAGGCCCTAATGTTAAGTGAAGTCTATTGAATATATCAAAAAGCATAGCTATAACTATTCAGCATAAATTACAAATTTTTGCCATCCTCCAAAACATTTGTCTTGATGAACTTTTAAATTGTGGGTCACCTTGGATTGCTGATGGCTCAGTGATGCACTTAGAGAGCCTTGCCTCCACTCTCTGTTCATATGCACTTGGTGACATTAATTTCAGATGCACACCATGTCACCACCAGATTCCCAATTTGAATATAGTTGCACGGCTTTGTTGCATCTTATCATCCCCTCTGTTCTCCTCCCCCTTATACAGTTGTTTCTCTTTTATGATAAATACAGAAAATGTCCAGCTCCTTTACTACTGTAAAGGCAACATTATACATTAAACATACTCCATGGAAAAGCTCACAAGCAACAAAGAGTGAGCAACCTTTAGTATATATTTAATTATATCTTGCTGGGTACAATTTAGTAAACAGTGCATCATATTTGTAAATTAATTATGTTTTTAAATAAATCAAATATCCCAATTGTGTACGTCCGATACAACATGCAGTTAGCATGTAACCAGCATATATCCATTCAGTAAAAATGCACACACATCTCGTTTGCCACGTATTTTAATTTTTAGCAACCATAATGCATTGTAGAAGATATATAAAACTGTCATCTCTGTTGCATCAACTCCTGTTTGAAAAAAAGACAAAAAAACAAACCAGAACACAGCTATCAACAAATTTGTCTTTCGTTACAAAAAGAAGAGGAGGACACTGTAACTCCAATGTGGACATGCTTCATCTATTGTGTAGCTGTCATGGTCCACACCAAAATGGCTCTTGAACTTTCAAAGACATACTAGCATGAGGATCTCTTCTGTACCTACACCGAAACAACACAAATTTGTAGTCCTCCTTTTAACACCATTTCTTTAAAGCAATAAGCATATCAACACATTTACTGACAGAGATAAATCACAGAAAAAGATAAACGCTATGTAAAGCTACCCCTTCTTTAGGCCAATGTCAGTCTGACTTGTTTGGGGGGGGGGGTGATCAACAGATGCAGATCTAATCTCCCATGTGAAGATGTTCCACTTGTATGACTGGGAATAAAGATGGTGGCTGAGGAGGTTTCTGGCACAAGGAGTCAATATGTAACGTGTTTGAGGATTATGTTTAACTACTGGTTTCCCTCAGAAAAAAATGCACCAGGAGAGCTTGTTATGCCATTTTCTGACGTCAACATGGTTCTATTTTCATGATCAATTTATATCCATCTTAACATCTTCTAGTAAAATTAATAAGCAAATATTATACGTTGGAAATGTCACGTTGCACTACAGTGGCAAACATTATGTGCTGACTAGAGTGCATCATCAACATAACATTGACTGTAGCATGGGGGAGTGTATTTCTACTTTTTCTTCAAAAACGTTGGATCAGAGTTTCACACTGAACACTTGGAATGGAACACAATTTGATGTATGGAGTGGATGGATGGAAGGCACAAAAATCCACTGGTACTTCTTAACAACAAGCGTACACAGACCGGTTCAAATTATCTTCGCACCACCTCCGCACTTACTATTCAGGTACTTCCGTTTAAGTAGCAGTCAGACTAAGTGTGATCCAGGCCTTCATCTGGGCTTGATTCTTTAGAAATCCAACCAAGATCTGTTTTATGCTCCCATTCCTGAAAAATAGATATGGTCTAAAATAAGATGGAAGGTGAGCACATTTCCAAACCGGAAGCTAGTCTTGGCCTCTGTCAACCATAAAGGAATAACCATGGACAATGAAATCAGAGGGTTCCAAGGGGGGAGAGAGGGAAGCAAAGGGAGACAAAAAAGCAAAACAATAACATCACCTACAGTAGAAGAAATTTCTCTGGATATTGGCAGAGAAAAATAAAGTTTTTCAAAAGTTTGTCTTTCTCCAGTCAATCATTTGCTCCCCTTGTCCTCTTCTTGTTTTATCATTGTCCCTCCATCTTGTTGGGGTTAAGGGTGGGAGCATGTGGACATGGTGGGCTTGGTTTGGGGGGGGTTGGTCACAGAATGAGCTTGCAGTGACATAGTTCTTTGTACATTTGCCTCCTCAGCCGTGGCATGTCCTGTTGGCCAAAGCTGAATGGCTGCCCTAGTGCCAGACACTTGCAGTACTGCAGGGCGGTGGAGGGTATATGAAGGGGGGGGGAAAACAAGTTACAGGCCTGCAGATTAACAGATTAACAACATCACACTGTGTAAGTGCATTTACACCACATGCAACATCAGCCAGTAGGTGTGTGTGTGTTCCTCCAGTGCTGAGCGCCCAGCTACAGAAACATGTCAGAGTCAACAACCTTTCAGAAGCCAGATCAATCAGCACAGGTGCCCCACAGGGTTTTGTCAGCTCTTGCCCTCTGGCAGACGATAAACTCAATCGTTTTTTGTTCGTCATTTGTTCCTACTCCCATTGAACATTTTAATAACCCTGCTTGATGATGCTGGGATTGTGCAATAGTTTTATGGGGTTTTATCATGGGATGGTGCAATATGTGCTACGTGCAATGTGTGGTTCTATGGGGTGTGTGCAAAAACCTTTTTTTTTTAACATTTTATGTGCATTAAAATGTTGTGATTGACATAGTTGGTGCTTCTATGTAACTTGTTTTGTAAATATGGAAGCATATGTTCACAGCATTTGAGTGCAAAACAAATTTAACTGCTGGGACAATAAAGTTTATCTTATCGTACTTCCTGAGTTAGGGGTTGGCTGAGTTAACCAAACACACCCTATTCATTTCAAAGCCATAGCCTCTGTAGTCTTTCTAATGCTCCCACAGTGGATAGACAAATGAAACTGAGACTGCATATGGGCCTGAATCAAGACTGAGATACTGATGAAATAAACTGTGAATCCCCTAACATGGAATTAATGTGAGTTTAATGCCACAAAATAAAATTCAATACAGTTTTATTTGTATAGCGCCACATCATAATATGCATTATCTCAAGGCACGCTACATAGAAGGTCAAGACCTAAAAAAAAAAGATTTCACATAAATCCGCATGTGTTAATAGGGGTTAAATGAAAAACTCACCTGTAGCACAAAAGCCCCACAGTCACTGTCATTGTTCTGACGACCCACATTCTACAAAATACAATCGTTAATGTTAGAAAACCACAGCACAGATGCCACACTAATAATATGAACTATGACTATCAGCATCCACAGCCTATGTCACCCACAAAGATCACCAATTTTTTAAATTCATTCTTCAGAGGGCTTTGTGTAATGAGAAACCTCAATCTGTGTTGAGTTAGGACAAAAATAAAACTAACAAAGCATCTCACCATTTTAAAAAAGCCTTTCCATCCCATCAAAAAGTCTTGTTGGTCTTTTTTGATGGCCTCTGCTTGCAGATACTTAAAAATGTGCTGTAAACAACAAAATGATCAATGAAAAGACTATAGAGATAAAGCAAACAAACACAGGTTTCTTGTAAATGTATGTACAGTGTGTGTGTGTATATAAACTGCCAAATCCAGGTGTATGAATCTTGTAGGGACTTACATATTGATAAAACTACCAAAGGGGCTTATACTGAATTTAGGGTCTGAATATTTTCAGCAGTTAGGGATTCGTAAGTGGCAAATTGATCAATTCAACATTAAATCTACAACAAAAAGTGTGCAATGCGAGAAGATAACAAGAGGCTATTTTCTCTATGTAAGTAGAGGAGTGCGATATAAAGATATTGAATTGTGAATGATTAAAATATCTCTGCAGAGCGATTGTTAGAATTGTTAGCATATTATAAACTGGGTTAATCTGAACAAAAGTCAGGATATTTTTCGTTTAAAAAAAAAAAAACATCTACGTGTATGTATGTAACAGTCTAGTGCTACCTTTGGGCAGCGTCTGTTGAGGGTCCGCTGAGAGTCAAAATAGGTGATGGCTCGACGAGGAATGTCAACACTGACCAGCGACCAGTGAACCTCTAGGTGGATAGGGATCAACAACAGATCCTTCTGAAAGATGTCGACCTGATACAATTCAAGTAAGGTGAGAAGAGAGGATAAGGTGTTAGAAAGAGAAAACATTTCATGTTTGATGTCAGACTGCTTCCAACCATTTGAAATCAAAGAATAAATTGATTAGCTTTGTTCTAACAGTGGTGAGCAATTTAATTAACCATGCAGATGAGAAAGAGCGTGGGTCATGATGGAACACTATGGTTTCAGATAACATAATACTAAAACAACATAATACTTAAACTGAAAATGGTAGGGTAATAATTTTACTGTGTGTGTGTGTACAAAATAACATTGCATTAATTTTTACCAAACTTGCTGGGAATAGTACTTGTGATCTCCAGATGATCACATTCTACCTGCCTGCTGAAAGCTGTATGCTTGTTAATAACGTGCACTGATAACTTTACCCACACAGTTTATGCTGAATTTTGTCTGCCTAAAAAGGATGGGAAAAACTTGTTGGGCAAATGGTTTTTAACCGGCCTGAGACACAAGCAGGATTTGTCACAATTCTGCAGATGGCCATTCTGATGGGTTAACACGTTTGTGTGAGAGACAATGGGACAAACAAAACCTACACAGACCTCTACAATGGAGCAACAGTGCAAAACACTAAGTTATAGAGCTTCGGTGTGATAGAAAAAAAGGTTTGTATCATTATGAAACGTGACAAATAAGATTATGGCGCTGCGGAGGTGGCTCATCGGAGAGGGAGGGTGATTAGCACAGTGGAGTCAAGTTGGCTAATCACTCTCCCTTGTTAGAGGTATGGTGTAAGATTTAGGTGAAAGGGATCTATTCACAAAATTAAATATAAGAAAATCCTAGTGATGTTTTCAACAGTGTGTAATTATCTAAATTATAAGAATTGTTGTTTTCTTTAGATGTAAAGGATCCATTCTATGGTAAATACTTAATATTTACATCAGGAGTGGGTCCTCCTAGGCTGCCATGTTTTTTTTACAGTTGTCGAAACTGGACAAACTAAACACCTTTTTGAGTTTTTATGACAACTGAAGCCTTCCAATGGTTCTCTCTCACGTGAGGTGAGAGGTATTCAGACGCAACATGCAACTTCACCTCTAGATGTCACTAAATTCTACAGACTGAACCTTATAACTGACATACAGAGAGAGGAGAAACAGACATATTTGTGCTTTTGAGTTTCTATAAATAAAGATGTCTATGGGTAAGCGACTATCGATTGGGGTTGATGATGGTTCTGACACCATTAAAGGGATAGTTCACAGAAAAATGAACACTCCCTCATTATCGACTCACCACTATGCCGATGGAGGGGTGGGTAAAAAAGTGTTTGAGTCCACAAAACACTTGTGGAGTTTCAGGGGTGAACAGAGGCATATTTTTCTTTTATTATTTTGGGTGAAATCCTATGAAGAACATTTTACAATTAATAATAAATTAGCTATAAATAAAATGACCGGGCTTCTGTCAGTCACAAGATGAGTTTTGACCTGACCTCATCCTGATGTGCCCTCTGCTGCAGCTGTGACCACGCATGGACACTGCGGACGCCCAGCGCCGTCTGAGACAGCAGGAGCAAACACTTCAACACTGGTAAATGGGGTTTACAACAATGTGCACATTATTTTGTGCATTCCTACATGACCGCAGTTAGCAATGCACTACAAAGTCTGTACAAGCAACGACACCTGCCTGAGGAAAATGCGTATGATGGCTGTTTTGTTTCTGTATGTCTTTCTTTTGTCATGAATTGCACTTCTGTCCACCACCTTAAAGAAAGTTACAGCAATGTACCAGGTTTGTGGAGGGCTTAGGTGCTGCACTGTGTGTGTGTGTGTGTGTGTGTGTGTGTCATAACAATAATAATCACAAAACATTGGTAAGACAAGTCTGTTGTGAATGGATTTGAACTGAGGCTTTCTCATCCTCTCAGTTATCAATACTTGTGTGTTATTTATTGAATTATCATTAAAAATAGAATAAATTGTAAATTCAGAAGAGGATTAGAATAGATTGATATTTTGAATATGACAAAATATTATTTTACTAGCAGCAGCAGTAATATGGAGTTATGTTCCACCAGGACATGTCATTTGACCAACACATAAAACAAGTCTCTAGGACAGCTTTCTTCCACCTGCGCAATATTGTGAAGCTTAGAAATATCCTGTATCAGAAGGATGCTGAGAAACTCATTTATTACCTCTAGACTAGATTACCGAAAATCTTTATTATCAGTGTAATGTAACTCAAAGAAACGCCATATGGGAGAGTATCTGCGAGATAGTGGCAGGACATACAAAGAAGAACAAAAGAAATAGCTCATAATAAAACCTTGACAAATAAAACAGGGGGGTGAGGGGGTCCTCTATTGCACGAGCACTCAGGTGCACACTTAGGCCTTTGTAGTGCACACGGTGCGCACACCAGACAGCTGGTGTGACGATGGCCATCAGTGCCCTGACAAGAGAGGGATTATTTTTGCTTCTGTCAATCAAAGCATCTTAACACGAGCAGAAAACAACCTGATCTCTCTGTCTTCTTCCACGCCGTCTCCTCCTCACCACGTAACATGCAAAAAGCTGTTCCAATAAGCACCTACTTTTCAAAGTGGACGCAGTCACACCCACTGCAATTTTTTTTCAGGCTTTGTAATTCACATTGCATGTGCTAAATTAAAGTACTTACATCTACTCCTCCCAGTATTTTGCACACTCGGGTGGAAACGCCCGGTATCACATATTCATTAAGGCAAAAGTACTAAATGGACAGCGCAAGTTATTCCGCACGCAATCCTCAGTGTGCACCGTTAGTAGATCAGCTTGCATCTTTTTTGCGTGTGAAATCCAGTTTGCATACGTTTTTACACATGCAAATCTTTAGTAGATCAGGCCCTGAGTATCTTTTTCCTCCCATAGTCCCTTTCTCTCTTTGCAGGTATCTCTGACTCCAGAACTGCAGAATAAACTATCATTATTATTAACAATAATACTTAATAGTAATTCATTACTATATGAATTGTTGCTGCTATCAACAATAACTTCTTTACACTGTTATTGTTTTCATTATAACATGAAAGCGCTGATACCCGATAAAGTGGGTTTATTATTGATTAGGTGCTAAAGTAGATGATTCTAGTTATTAAAAGTATAGATTAATGCTGCAATAGTAAAATTGTGCCTTGTTCCCAGATGGAAAGCAAGTGGAAAGTGATGGGTCGGTGAGGAGAAGGAGACACAGCAAGGAGAGAAAGAGGGAGACATTGTGCCACAGCCCAGAGAAAGAGTGCAGGGATAACTTGTTTAATCAACTGATGATGTCGGATCATGGCTCCAGATCGTTCCGGTCACTTTAACCCTAATGTCCTGTGCATTACGTCTCATGTTGTGTAGCAGGTTTAAACATGTGTCTCATAAACCGTTGAGCGAATCAAACAAACACAAAGTAAACGAGTCTGGTACGTGTCCTAAGAACTTGTGATCAGTGATGGTGTTAATTAAGTGTAAAGCGAGCGCAGGTCAGAGGGGGAGTGAGGAGGAAGCAAACTCCGACTGGGGACTGACACAGGACGACCAGACCTTTAATGTGTGTCTATCCTGATCCTGAAGCAGCCCTGGTTATAATCATTCAGCGGTGGAAACCTCCTAAAACATGAATCATTTAGTTCAGTCACTGCATCAAGTCGTCCTCCTCTCTGCAGGAGCCCAAACATTAAGTGTGCTGCTGCTCCTCCTACACTCTGTGCTGTGTGCATCAACCTGACCTGACATGGCTGTGACTCTATTCCAGCCACATGATTGGTTCGTCGCGACGCTATTCTCATTATCATTGACTGTGTTGTCTGTCAAAATATGGATGGATGAGTTCTTTTGACGTTCCATCTACCATGTCTTAAACTTCTATCGAGTAAAGGTTAAAGTGTGATAATTATCGTTGTCGGTTTATCACCAAGCCCTACATTTTCTCCATTGACATGTTTGAATATTTAAAGGGTATCTCCACATTTTTGTAATTCTTTATTTAGTAAAGTATTGGTATGGAAAACTATATGATCACGGTTATTGAAAATGATGGTTTGTTCATCCTGGCCTACATTTAACAAATTTTTAGTCCACATTACTGGGTGATTATTGTGTGATGGTCTGTCACTGCATCACTTCATTTTTATCTTTACCTGATAAAGATCCCTTATGGTTGAAACAAAGAACACAATAACAACAGGATTAAGACAGATGTATGCCATTTTTTTCAGTGTGCAAAGTCGAAAGCTACGCTGCTTGTGGGTTTGGTATTTTCCTGACTTCAAAATGCATTGTCATTAACTTTCCAAAACTGTTACTATAATTTTATGATCATGGTGATAATGGTTGTAAACCTGTTACCCTCAGATTTTCATCATATGTTGACAAATGTTGACTTAGTGTGTTCTGTTACTTTTAATTGGCTCCATGTTCTTTGTGTATGAAATATGAATTATTGAAGCCAATATCATTTTATTTTCAGGTGTAAGACTTGACTTACAGTTTGTCAAGCAAGTATCACACTTCTATCCAATACACAATATGCTTCTCACTTTTTCTTTTTTTTTCTTTTTTTATATCAACTTTTGCCCATTAAAAACTAGAACTTCAACAGTCAGTGAGTTTCAAATCACCAGCATACTAAATTGGCTGCTCCACGATCAGGACAGATGCTCATAAAAACGTCTGGTTGTCCTGTGTCAGACTCACTCCCCCTCTGACCTGCGCTCAATTTACACTTTCACAACAAACACTGATCAGAAGGTATTAGGACACGTACAGTACTGACGTTTACTTGGTGTTTGTTTGATTTGCTCGAGAGTTTATGAGACAGATGTAATGTAACGGGATGGCAAAGTCAGGACATCAGTGTTAAAGTGAGTGGAAAGATCCGGAGTCATTATCCAACATCATCGATTAATAACTAAATACATGTGATTATCTGTTTGTGTGTGAAGAGGGACAGCGACGAACAGACACAAACAAACTCCCCTGCAGACAGAAGTTCCTCCCACAGATAACGACGTAACGCAGTGTTTTAACTTCATCATTGCAGAAGATGTGACGCCCCCTTTATCCAGGAACATGAACATGAATTGAGCAGGTTTTTGTGAAGATCAGTTCTACGTGTGAGTGATTAGAAAGGATCAGAGGAGCAGAGTCACTAGTTGACCAGCGGAGTCATGCGCCTCAGTGCAGTGGGGCTGCTAAGGTTTGGCCAGACGGGGCCACCTTGATACAGTAAAGGCCCTAATGAGAGTTTGTCCTTTTAACCCTAGGTGCAGCACACAAGTCTAAAGTGTCATACACTTACTGTTGTAGTCAGATTTTTAAATTGAAAACCTTCGGTAAATTACGGCACAATTGTAATAACAGTAACAGAAAAAAGTACTTTCTAAATCAAGACAGAGTTCATGTTTGTCTGACTGATTTTATAAATTGATGAAAAAGCAGTCATGTGCAGTAATAAAGAAAATTGTGGATGTGATACATTGAAATGCATCGCTGTGATTCAAACCTTTGACTGCTGAATGGTAATCGAATAGTGAGGCTAGTGAGGATGCACACCTCCATTGTTTACTATGTTCTTTTTGTCATGTTGCACTGTACCTGCTGTTCTTTTTGTCATTGTGATCTGTTGACCAAACTTAAGTTAACTGTTTTACATAGCAGCCTGCTTCACAGAGCATACACACACCCAGAGAGACCACAGAGCACCTTGAGGATTATATTCTTTGAATCTTCCAGTGTGTTTGACACCGTTCAGCCACTCAGATTGCCCCAGAAGCTCTCTGACATGGATCACAGACTACCTCACTGACAGGCTCCATATGTCCGGCTGCAGAAGTGCCTGTCCGATGTGATGGTGAACAACACTGGCGCACCCCAGGGAACTTTCCTATCACAATTTCTATTCACCCTTTATACCTTAAACTTCTACTGCAACACAGGAAAGTGTCACCGACAAAGGTTCTTTGACACTCCTCCGTTGTCAGCTGCATCACAGATGGCAAGGAGGAGAACAGAGACCCAGTCGGAGGTTTTGTTGTATGGTGTGGCAGAAAACACCTGCAGTCCAACATCAGTAAAACCAAGGAGCTGGTGGTGAACTCCCGATGCAGACAGAGATCCCCGACCCCTTTTGTGATTAATGGTGAAGGGGTGGAGATGGTGGACACTATCAGTATCAGGCAGTGCTAAACAACAAACTGGACTGGTCAGACATCACCATTGTTCCATCAGCAATCAGACGGCACAATACCACAGCACCCTCTGTCATAAAATCTACAATTCAAGAAAAAACTGCTGCCCATTTCGTACAGGAATGCACCGATCTGATATTAAACGAGAAGTTCGGTTTTTTTCAACCTGGTCCTTATTTCCAGCATATGGTATGTAGAACCGAACTTCTCCTTTAATATCGGATATCGGCCCCGGCACTGACTAAATAGCTAGATCGGGTATTGAACAATGGGGGCTGATCCATTTGATTGAACTATTCACGTCAATTCTATGTTTGCGACGCGTGCTACTTCATGCGTCAGCAGCACGCTTGCTACACCAACAAGTTTGATGGCTACCTGCAATATCTGCAAAGGGAATGCTGCAAGGGGTGGTGGTAGCACTGCAAAATACAACATAATAGACTTAATCAAGCAACTCCCGAAGCATCACGCTTAAGAGCACTCCTAGTTCCTGCAATTAAACAAAACAAAAGAAGGAGACAATATGACAAAGCAGTTACTGCAAAGACGTGAGAAACTTCCAACGGACAGCGTGAAAGTGAAGGTTGAGGAATTCATTGTTTTGGATGTGCAACCCCTCTGTCGTTGAAAAAGAAGGCTTCCGTCACCTACTTGAACACCTGGAACCAAGGAACAGTTTACCGTCGAAAGACCGCTCTGCCTGAACTTTACAAGAAAGTGTGCAAACAGACACACCAGAAGCAATGAGCTTCACCACAGATATCTGGAGCCGCGACATGTGGCCCATGATTCTTTGAAGTTTAACTATCCACTGGTTGGACACGAGTAAGCCTCACAGTGCGACTCATTTTTGAGTGCCATAAAGTAAATGCTTTATCAGTGGAATATATCATATTCCATTGACTAAAGTGTCATTTGAGGGACAATGCTAGCAACATGAAAAAGGCAATGGACAACATGGGAGTGCGCAGCTTAGATTGCTTTGCTCATATATTGCAGCTCACAGTGAGTGATGCCACTGCTATATTTTATATTGGATTCTGAATTCCAGTTTGAACTAAATGTTGACAAAGAAGTTTGATTACTGTTTAGTTTGTATGTTTGACCAAGTTAATTAAGCTACTTGTTTATTCTCAGTTTCATCTGCTATATTTTGTATTGGATTTTGAATTCCTGTTAATACTAAATGTTTACAAAGAAGTTTGATTCCTGTTTATTTTCAGACAGATTTAACTGCTTAGCAAACAGGGGGGTAACTTCTGCTTGTTTTTCCACTTTACGATTTAAAATGACAAGACGGTCTAACAGAACATTAACTTGTAGAAAATCCCAACAACTTAATCACAAAACTCTTCAAAGAAGGAAACACTTACGTTTTTTGTCCACCGTTTGACTCCATCATATCCTTTTGTCCTTAGTTTATCATAAAAGAAGCTGTTGAAAAAGTGAACCTGAGGAAGAGAGAAATGATCAGTTATGCAGATGACAAAACAGTTGTGTGTGATACTCAACAAAATGTGCGATCATCGTGGACTCGGCACAGCTAACTGATGTCCAATTGCGAACACGTTTAGGTTAAGGGAAAATGTGAAAAGTGTTTTGAGATGGTATTTCCTAAAATAAACAAAACTAATGGATTACTTTTAAATCCTAATTGAACACAATCAAGAATTGTATTAAACACGAAAGAGGACACATATGTCTCCGATGTTTTCCTGATTGTTTAAACTGTGGAAACACGGGCCAGGATGGTTTGGGTGAGTTTTGTTTTGCTCCTGTTGACTTTGTCTTATGTGTGTATTACGATTATTTAATGACTTTTTTGAATGGAGTTTGGTGGGTTTGGCAAATGTCTCAAAGGGGTTCATTTTGGTTAAACGGGAAAAAAAGGATGTATATCACTATAGGGATCATTTTATAAAGTTAGATGAGAGATTTATTATTCAATTAGTCAATTATTATGTAGTCCTGGCCTGTTCTGCAGCATTATAGCAAATGTTGGATTCTGGTATGTAGTGTATAGCCTATATGAAGTGATTTCATGAACACAGATTAAGATAAATCCAGAACAGAAAATTCAAATTGTTCAAATCGGTCCAGTTCTATTGGCTGCAGCTTCATGTCAGTGAAATTATCTCATTTGTCCATTCTGACTCATTGGTCTTTCTCTATTTCAAGATGGATATACAAATTGAAGAGGGAAGATCCTGGATAAATGCCAGTTAAGACTTCTTGGCACTGATCGGAGCATAGCTAAATGGTAACACTATCGCTCTCCTCAAGAAGTTTATGTCTACTGGCCCTGTGTGTTCATGTTGTAATCTGGGCCTGTTTGAGAGTTAAAAAAAAATGGTGTGGAACACAAATGGATCACAAGCCATTACAGAACAGGGTCAGTGTTAAGCTGAGGTCTGTCTGCCTGCTGAGAACTGTATGCGTGCCTCATGAGGGAAAACGACATCTACCAAGTTTATTCCGAAAAACGGTAAAACTTTGTGGATGTTTAACTGGACACATACACAGGTGGGATGTCTTCTGGTGAGAAGATGGTAAGTTTGACTGTGACAGATGGTCACTATGTGCGTATAGCTGCTTTCAGACGTGCAATTAACTCCGAAGAACTTCTGGACTTCTCTGCAGGGGCTGTATGTCTGGACGAGGAGTCAATTTAAGAACACAGCAGTGAATCCTCTGCATGATTCATCTCGAGTGAGTGGGCATGTTGTTTCTAACACCCCACAGACGCAAAAATGCAAAAGAAAAAATAAATAAATCTCTGATCATGTGCTATTAACAAAAATGTGCGATCTCCGCAGCAAAATGAATACCTTCAGTCCTGCCTCTACCTGTTGCTTCTCCCCTTGCCTGAATGCTCTGGACTATTTATTTCTGTTGTGAATGCTTTTGAGCAGAGAAAGGCAAACTCTGGAGAAAGTGCGGAGACAATTCTAAGGAGGTTCACTGGAGGTCATGTCTGAAAACAGCTTATGAGAGATAGCGAGTGATTGCGTGTAGTGAAAGACATTGTGTGCTGGGGAGGGAAGAGGAGAAGATAAAGATTGATTGTATTGATTGATGTGTTTTTTTCCCCAGCCACAGACCCCCTGCAAGATATATTCCAGGGACCCCCTCAACATCCCTTGGAATAATTTGACAGAGCATATTTTGTACACTTGGACTTAAGCCTAGTTTATGCTTCTGCGTCACGTCGACACCGTACCTACGCCATCGACGTGACGCAGTCGTTGAGCATTCGAAGTTCTGCGTCGAGGGAACGCGTTGCTCTGCAATTCACCGCCATGCCGCTAGGGGGTGTAGCTGTGTGTTTGTGTGGTTATAGCCGAATCCTCGCTTTTTCTTCCGTAAAGTAAACAACAGAAAACAATGGCGACCGAAGTGGAGCAGCTGTATTTGGAGTTGGAGCTCATCAATATTGAAGAACAAATGCTTATATTGCAAATGCTGAAGCGCGGGCGACAGAGAAGACATTTGCAGAGGTGGTTTTTACGACGAGGAAGAAAGACCGGAAAAGCAACTGCCGGAACTTACGTTCTGAGCGGACCAATCACAGCGCTTGCGGTCCGCGTCAACGTGACGCGTAGTTAGGATTTTTTGGAGGCGCGCGTCAGGCTACGGCGTAGCTACGCCGTCGACGCGACACAGAAGCATAAACTAGGCTTTAGTTGAGTGACAAGTATTACAAATATTTTCACCACGTTAACACTGAATACTTAAACAATGGAAAACAAAAATGAACAGCACACAGTTTAACTGATAACACACATTATTGCATTGTTCTTCTCCATTTTGAGTCCATCATTTGAACAGTCACAGAATAGGTTTGAAAAAGTATGTGAATCCCTAGAATAATGAGATCAGCAAGAGTCAGTTAGCAAACCTGGAGTCCAATTAGTTAGACAAATTTAGAAGTTTGGGTTAAAGCTAGTTTTGACTGAAACATTTTTTAGTTTGCTATTTACAAGAAGTATCTGCTGATGTGAACCAAGCCTCACAAAAAGGGGATCTCAGACAACCTACAATCTACAAAGACTTTAGATTTCCATCCGTCCACAGTTAGACAAATTGTCGATAAATGGAGACCATATGAGACAGTGGTTAGTCTCCCTACAAGTGGCCAAGATGACGCCAAAGGCACATTGCAGAATCCACAATGAGGTAAAGAAGAACCCTACAGCTTGGAGGCCTGAAGGAATCATTGAAACAATCTAACATCTCTGTTCAGGAGTCAACCATACACTAAACATTAAGTAAGCAGGGTGTCCATGGTAGAACATCAATCACATCCAGATCTATGGCAATTTTTAATACAGATTTCCTCTCAAGGACAGGAAGAAAGAAACCTGGGCTTCAAAGTTTCTTTTTGTTTTTTTTACTTGCTTCACAGACTTGTTTCTGTGTAAAATCAGTAGCTTGTACATTATTATTTCCTTACCCTCTCTGGCACAGAATCCATGACCAGGTCACCATACATGTTCATAACCTAAAAAACAGAGCAAAGGAAAAAGACATATGTAAACAAACATCTTTAGCAAAGACACAGGACATTCTTTAATCAGTGAATAAACTAACTTTTGCCTGAGCTCGACAATAACTATTGCAATGCTCTTAGCACAAAGAGGAGAAAGTGCTGCAATGGCCTAGTTTGTCATTTGTAAGCACTTGCAGTCTGCTAAATTATCTTTTTCATTTATTCAGGCAGAGAGGTAAGTTTCCTTAGACTACTGGGGTTTTATTAGTATTTATATTATTGGAACTATTACAAAACTTCAAAATGGTAGAAGTAATCAAACCCAGGGTTGTGTAAGATACTTTCTCATTTCGTGAAGGAGGAAACTGAACATCAACTTGGAGACAGAAAGGCAAGAGAAAGTGCAACATGAGGGCCATCCAATGTACAATCATTTTGGTGAGCTACCTCTTAAGCTGTTTTCAGACATGCAATCCATCTCCTGAAATGATGGAGGGGCTGTATTTGAGAACAGAAATGTCCAACTAGAGCTTCAAATCATGGTTCTGTTGCATAGCACAACTGTGCTTTAGCTCCTGTATGTCTGTGAATATGTTTCTCTGTCTACAGGTGTTCACCTGGGTCCCTTTTCCCCTAACTGCTTGAGAGGTAGACTCTGTTTCTGACTTTTCTTGATCTCCAAATTGGTTCTGGTTAACGTTAAAGAATATCTTATTGTGTAAAAATTATACACAATAAAATATACTTACAGTCACAAGATTTTGTGTGTGTTCTCATCTTAGACATATTAAAATTATACAATTCAGTTGAAATACTTTAATTCCAGTAACAAACTTTTAGCATTCAATTTGAACTAGTCATAATTCAAGTTCATGATATCTACAATGCCATTCTGACATTTAACATTAAAAATAAAAGATATCTTATAGTCATATTTAAGTTGAGACAGAGACTAAATAAATAAAAAGTGGAAATGGCTTATGAAGTTAATGGAAATTAACTATTGTTCATTGCAATCTGCGCCAGCATAATTGTGCAGGCAAGCTACATTACGATATCCATGGATGATAAAATTGTGGAGCTGATTGGTCAACAAAATATGTTCTGAAAAAAACATGTTCCAAGATATTATCGATCGGCATCGTCCATCGCCATGTATGCATACATCGACATATGCCAATTAAGTTGACATCATTAGAATCGAAAAGGTTAAGCGGATATAGAGCACATGTGCAGGCTATGCATCACCCCTGATGTTTTTCATTGACGCATTGGGGTTCACTTAAGTAAAAGTAAAATGTAAAAATGTCATGTGTGAAAATGATCTATTGTATTAAGAGTTAAAGGTCTGCCATGCCGTACCTGGTCGTTGAGCCAGTTCTGTCCATACAGAGTGCCCAGGTCATCCATAGTCAGAACGTGGCGTTTGTAGTTGACTCGAAATGTTTTAGCTAATGCTGATCCTGATGAACGCTGGAAGGACTGTATTAGGTGCTGGACCAATGCTTTCCTAATGCACAAATCAAACATGAAGTCAAATTAGAAGGGGAAAAAAATTATACCCATTATTTTAATTAATCCTCTGGATCATGTAACAAATGTCATGAATTGTGAAATGGATCAACCTACAGAATGACAGGGTCAATAGACCAGACCTTGGATTGTAACTAATTTAAGTCTCATTTGTTCAAATCAAACATTATTATGGATAATCACACTGTATATGTTTCGCATGAATACAGTTTTCTGATGATTACTGTGGTTCTTTATGGATTTCTCTTTCTCTGATCTTTCTTCTTGGACCACAAGAGGTCAAACAGATTTATTAGAACTCTACATGACATTTGAAGAGCCTGTGCGACCTAACAGCGGCTCAGTCATACTATTTTTAGTAACCCAACTGCTACTTTTTACTGTCTTGCCAGGAACTAAAACAGACAACCAGAAATGATCACAAAAGCGTTAAAGTAGAGATCATAAAAGCTAAGCCTAAGATTAAGTATTGTAAGCTAATAGATGTATATTATTTCTATTTTGCTTATTTCACACTGCCAATGTGAAACTGACAATCAATTAAGAACAGAACAGATTACTTAAACCTTTATGATATTATTCGCAGACCTCTCCAGAATTTTCTCCATACAACTCCATTAGCTACAAACCATATAATCAAAGACTGAGTCCGACCTGTTCGGCTGTGAGAAGCTCTCACTGAAGATCTCTTGAAGCTTCTCCACGATGTCATCCACATGGATGGGGATTAAACTTCCATACTGCTGTAGAGACTCTTCGAGAATACCTTGAGACAGAGGAATCATATGACAAAACAAATATACTATGGTGTCCATGCAAGAGGGTCAATATGATAATGATAATTACAGTTTCAACTTACGAAAAAAAATATCAATATTGGGCCTCATGCAAGATCATTTACGTATTCTTATCCTAAAATTCTTAAGGGTTGTTTGTGAGAACATGACATGTCAGATTCAAACATTTCCAACTTTAGAAAAGAGAATAAATGACCTGCATAAGCATGATGAATGCCACCTTCACACTTTTGAGTGGACGTGCATGAGGATGGCAAATTAGGATAATTAAAATCTCAATAAGACTATGCTTCCTGCCTCAGGTCAAGAAGTGTTCATTCATGAAATTTGCATGAAAGATTACAAAGAACTATTCAAATTCAGAGATTGATGTCCTACTCTCACAAATCAAGAGAGCAAAGTTGATCATTTTTAGCAGCATCAGCAGTGGAATTATAGCAGCACTGTTAAGGTTGTGCCACCTGTCACTGAAATGAAGAACTGGTTTGAGATGAAAATAAAAAACATCTCCACGCAGCAAGGTGATCAGGAGACGTTCATGGGGAGGTCTATCATTAATCTGGATGAAAAATATGTGAAATAATACGTGATGCTGCACTGGCATGTTTTCTGCTCTTGCTGGATCAGGCTGTAGAACACCTTCATTCACTGCAATATTACACAATTCCTACCTCCTCTCCAACCACATCTAGTTAGTTTGTACCGCAAGGAAAACTCAGAATGTTTGAAAATAGGTGAAAGTGGCAAGCTCTCCTGAATCATTTGTACATGCAATTAAAGAATAAATCTCTTCATACTAACAGTTCAATCATGAGGCCCATTGGCTCTCTTGACAAAGTTCTGGATCTACACCAGATGTGGATAATGCTACACGAACTTAATTTTAAAACAAAGCCAATAAAGGGGATCTAAATGAAAAGTAGGGCCAAGACAGATATGACAAAAACAGCTTCCTTATCATGTGTCTGTCATCGGACATTATGCTACACCAACAGCTTTGGTAATTCAGAGTGAATGACAAAGCTTAGGCAAAATCTTGTTAGACATAGAGCAGCAGATTTATTTGGCAGTGAACACAAGCCAAAAACCCTCAGTCTCTGTTGCATACCAGTAACACAGCTCATGTGTTCTTCCGTAAGCGCGAGTTCCAACGGTTTGACCTCAGCTTCCCTTCTCCCTCTGTCCTCCTGGTTGTCTGGAGAGCATCCATTTATTTGCTTATCTGCCAGAGAAAAAGAAGATACATTTTATAATAACTGTGCAGCAAATTCTTAGACTTTTGCACAGCCCAGGGCAAATGGCATATTATTAATATCACGTGCAGAGCCAAAACAACAATAAATGTATCCTAATAACAAGCACTGTGTGTTGTTACGGAGGTCCTGTCAGCCTCTATTACGTGCCAGTCTGCACCTCACTAATCACTTCCCAAACTATCGTTCACGGCGTACCAATCCCACCACCCGGTGTCTGTAAAATCTACAATACACACAATCATTATAAAAACAACACCAATAAAAGTTTTGAAAGCATTCACTTCTTGTCTTCGTTATTTATTGTGCAATTATCTCCATATGCAAGTTACTGCTCTTTTGTGCAAATATTGAAAGCTGTGCAAAATACTGTGCCAATCCAGAAGTAACACAAAACATAATGGCGATTAGGAGGACCACTGTGACATGTGTGTTCTGTTACTATACAACAATTATTAAAAACAGGTCAAAGAAACAGAATGACGTTTAGCTGCTTTGTCTTTTCCTTGTCTTATGAAAAATATAGAACTGTGCGGTCGTTATGTTGATCACCTAGTCTTGTTAAGAAGTAAATGTGGTGAACGTCAGTACCTTTTGCAGACTCTTTGAACCTCTCCTTGTTGCTGTCATCCTCTGCATCTGTGTAGGGAGATTGTTGATACCTTTTTATCCTCCTCTGTTTGCCATACAGATTGTAGCTTTTCCCTCTCCGACTCCACTGATGCCCTAGAAAGCATATCCACTGAGCACGCTGACGCCAGCTCTTCCAGTGCTGACTAAGCCGAAACTGAAGCCCTCCATGGGATCGCAAACGCTGCCAGCGCCTGAACCTCCTCAGAGCCCTGTACCTGCTGAGGTGGGGCCTGAACAAGTCCCCTACTTCGGCCTGGGAGAGAGTATCCTCGACATTGACATCATGAACACCTTCTTCTGCCTTCTGTTGTGGTCCATAATGTTGATGCTGTTGTGAATTAGAGTGCTGGGTGGACTGAAAGGGAAAGTCAGGGATCTCCCACTCCACCTCTGCTTGGTCTCCTTCCTCTTCCACCTCCTCCTCGTCGTCTTCCTCCTCAATGTTACCCCAATCTTTGCCTTCGAACTGACCCTTGTCCTCCCCATCCAGGTAGTTTTCTTCTTCCTCGTCACCTATTGCCTCAATCCCACCCATTCCATCCTCCTCCTCCTCATCATCATCATCTTCTTCATCATCAACATACTCGCGAGTCCATACTTTCTCTTTCTGCCCCAGTCTGAGGTGCATGGGACTCTGTACACTGTGACCTGACACTGGGACTATGAGGTGGTCTCCAGGAATCCCACCTAAACACAAACACAAACAGTAATTAATTATATAAACTGCTCAACCATGTGCAATCTTGACACAAAAGAGTTCATGTTTTAATTTTAAGCTGTTATTGCAGTATCTCACAAAGTTGCTTTTGGACTCTGTTATAGAGGTCTGTAAATTTCTCGATTCTTAGTTGGCAACATCAGGATGCAAACTTGGACGACTCTGCATGGATGCAGTGACAGAACATAATTGATTCATGTTTACTGCTACATTCATTGTTTTAGCGATGTCCCGCGGCTGCATAATTATCACACCGCTGCTCCAGGATCAGGAGGGATGCTCATTAAAGTGTTCGGTCGTCTGTAGTTGACCAGCGGAGTATATGTGCCTCAGTGCAGTGGTGGTGCCAGGCGGGGCCTCCTTGATACATAAAGGCTATAATCAGAGTTTGTCCTTTTAAGCCTTTGGTGCAGCACAGAAGTCTAAACTGAATGAATGGGAAATCAGAGTGGAGAGCACTGACCACTGTCATACACTTACTGATGTAGTCTGATTTATGAATTGAAAACCACATTTTTCTAATTACAGCACAACTGAAATGACAGTAACAATCTATAATACTTTTTAAAGCACTTTCTAGATAAAAACAGATCTTGTTTGTCTGAGTATTTTATTAATTGATTAAAAGGTGCCAACAGAATCGTTGTGAACAGAATCGTTGGCCGCTGAATCATAATCGAATCTTGAGGCTAGTGAGGATGCACACTAGGGCTGTCAACGAATATTCTAAATTCAAATATATATTCAAATATTTTCAATAACGGAGATTCGATTGTGAAAATTAATATTCGACTGTGGAAAATAACACATCAGTGGCTGCTTTGCGAGTGGGCACACTGCATGACGGGTCAGGGACAGGCGACAGGAGTTGCACTCGCACAGCGTCACTCACTGCTGAAAGTGAGACGTGACCAGGGTTGCCAGACGGGTGGATAAAAATTTGGGCTGGTTTCGGATCGGTTCGGCAGGGTTTTCTAGCCGAAAAACGGGCACTTCAGATCCTTCTCCCTGCGACCCTCTGTACCTTCAGCTCATTTTGACAGCCCTAATGCACACCTCTGTTACTTTTTTCCTTCAGATCTACACTTTCAAGATTTTTGCTGTTAGTCTTTGTGTGATAGTTGGAATGTATAGAACAACAACTCAAACAGTGCTATTATGATAAGTATGATGTACCTTCCAATTGTTTATGAGGTTTCCTGTTACTCATCATAGGATATACTTGATGCCAACCACACTGAACAATTGGAAGAGGATTAAATACAAATTTAAATATTGCTAGTGCCTGCTTCAAACAACAGAACTGCAGAAATAAATGCTTGTGAAGTGTTTCCAATATGCTTCATGCGAACGTACCTGTGGTGACATATCACCTGACTTCACACATTTGCACCAGCATTATTCATAATTATACAAACCTAACAAAAATGTGAACATATTATTAAGTAGAGGGGGAAATGCCTACCTCCCCCTGTGTCATCCTGCCCAACAGCGGTCAGACCCAGGTCGCCTTGCCAGCAGTTCTGGGCCAGGCTACCGCCACTGTCTCGCATTATCCACGGACAACCCACGACCTGCGCCAGCTCGTCACCTACAAAAAAAAAAAAAAAACAGTCTTCAGTGTGGCAGTAATAGTATTGACAGATTAGATTAGATTTAAAAAATGAATTGTGTCGCAAGTTCGGAAATTATTCGGACACGCCTGCCAATACACACTCCCCCTCTCTCTCTCTCTCTCACTCACTCACTCACTCACACATGCACACTGAGCCTCATCATGTACAACCAATGCAGAAGTCTAAGTGCAATTTGTATATAGTAATTTATCTTGTTCTAACTTATCTTTACTTTATATTCTTCATTTTTTATGCTTCTTGATTATCTTGCTTTTGCAACGCTGTTAATTTCCCAATCTTGGGACAATAAAGGAATTCTGATTCTATCACAGCAGGCTCTGTCAAGAACTCAGCGAGCGTTGTGAAAAACACCTACGATTTCAGAGCAGGCCACTTGACTCTCTGTATAAATGCAGTTTGCTAATTATATCGGATTGACAGAAGATTACTATGAACACAGCAGCTCCACAGTGCTGCAGTCTCACTCCATACTAGATTCAAGCGAGCCATATAATCCACAATGCACATGGGGGCTTGCATCTGCAAATGTGTATTGAAATGTGAAGGATTTACAGTCTGACCTGCTCAGTTCAAAACCTTCATTTAAATTCACAGTGAACATACACTAGTCACCTAGCGTTTGTTTTAAAGCAGACCAATATTTCACAACTGTCAAGACCTGTGAGAAGACATATGTCCAATGGTAGATGCAAACTCCGATTGGACAAGTACTGATGGTACTAATCCCGCAATATTGACTGAGATACACAGTCGAGCTTCAAAACACACTTTACCACAGCAACATCCATGTCTTCCAATAGTAGTCCTGTAACTGGCACCACTTTTCAATGAAATACACAGACCACGTGTGTCATTACATTAAAACAACCGGAGCTGTTCTAAGAGTTGTAAAAACCCTCTGCTATTATTAGATAATATGAATAGAGTGCAACAACATCGTTACCATGTGCACCTAGTCTGAGTGCGGATGTGCAACTTAGCTTGCTAGCTAGACTGAGTAGATTTACGGTACCAACGCTCGGCTACGCGAATAAAGAAGCAGTTGGATTAAATAACAAATATAATAGTAAATCGTTAGCTGCGAGGGGTTTCCTGTCCAATAGAAAACCTTTAAGAGCAGCTGCTATGTGGTGAGAACAATTCTTACCGATGCAGGGGACAGTCCTTAACAGGGAGCTAGCTTGTGCACGATGAGCATTAGCCAAAACAACGTCACGGTTTACCACTTAAACCTACATTAAAATCACACCGATTGAAAACATTACATTACCAGCTACTGTAGAAAGCCGAAACCACCGCATCACCATTATGAAAAATCTGAAATAACCAGACTTAACCAGTAATCTGTTGTCTATCCGAGCTAACATGTTAGCTTGTTAGCCATGTTGTCGTCGGCTAGCAGAGCGTTACTTAGGCAGATACCATATTAGCAACAACACAATCCAAACGCCTGGCTCATGTGCTCCTTACACAGCTAGGTGTTGCATTAGTGTGCTTACCGTTAGCCTGCAGATTTATACGAGTGTGTCCGGTTGTTCTGACTGAAAGTTGGACGTGTTTAGCACTGTGTCGGGATGGAACCAAAACAAATGCTAATTGTTGTAAAAACCTAATTCAATGAAGTCAGGTGTGGAGCAGCCAGATGTCACCTCCCTGCGAACTTTGATTTCATTAAGGTCTTCCGGTTCAGAGAAAAAGGTAAATACTAATCAGCGATAGTGAATTCCAGTCGAAGGTCTACGCGTAATGGACAGGGACAAATTGTTTAAGTGTTGTGAAAAATGTCTGTACGGAGACGAATGGTGGCGGAGCCGGACCGCTGCTGCCTTTTCGCTCTTTCAACTCCGTCGCGTAAGGATTGCGTCACACCGAGAATGCTTTTTTTAACGGTAGCCTTTCATTTTGAAAACCACATTACACTGGCTTCGTTTGGAGTTCCAGCAAGATGAACGGTTAAATACATGTTTCATTTGTATTTATCCGTCTGATCTGACTTTGTTGGATTAGTCAGATTTTGTCATTGTTCATTGATTTCGTATGGTACGGTGAATCGTGCATTCACTTTGCATACACTTGCATTCTCCAGAAAAAAATGGGATGTGGTGATGAGCCCCTGAAAGCTGTGAAACGGACACAACTTCCTTCAAACAGCTGCTGAATGGGAATAGAAGATACATTCCTTGGTCTGGTGTTATCTTTCCACCAGAAAGCCCAGAAAACTGTTGTGAAAACAGATATTCCATCTGTGACATAATCATGTTTTATTTCAAGCTGTAGTCTACCACATACACACAGAGTCCTCCTTTCTCACTCTCTGGGTTCTCAAAACCATCAGAATATTTTAAAAATAATTTCCCTTAGTTTAAGAATTGTCATACTTGCGAAGTTATTTTGTAGAAAGGTAAAATGAACGTCTGATTTTTGCATTTGCCTTAAAAAATACTACATACTCAATCTGGATATATATATATATATATATATATATATATATATTACTCACTGGTGAAGAATTACCACTGCAACTCATCCAAAATGATGGAGTAGACCATTGCATTAGGGAAAAGGCTACACTCAGTACTCAAGTACTTTTACTTTTAATACTACTACTAGTATGTTTAAGAACAAGCGATTACTTGCTTTTATTCAACCCAAAAGGTTTATGTGACACTTTTAATTAAATGATGTTTGTCTATTTATTTTTACTGCTACTCTTCTGCCTCCACCACCATTTATTTGTGAAAGTCAGACACTTTCACAAATAAATACACTATATATATATATATATATATATATATATATATATATGTTTTTGTTTATTGTGTATTTATTTGGTCTATGCCATCATTATGGCTGAGTCGCGGTGGTAATTCCTCACCATTGAGTGATGCTGCAGGACGCGGGGTCTAATGTCAGCTGCTAACTTAGATTGAATAAGTGGACCAGTTCCCCTCATGTTATTGATTGATGAAAATGTAAAAAAACACAATGCATTGTAAAAACGTAGTAAAAATTGATATATTTAGTGGAATAAAAGTGAAACATACTCAAAAAAATCCATTTCTGTGCCCCTATCACAAGCAGGCAGGATACGATCAAGGAAAATGAATGTGCTCCCTAAATTCCTGTGTATGTTCAGATGCTTACACATCTTTTTACAAATATATTTTTTCCACTCTATTGACTTGGCTATCTTGAGCTTTATCTGGGCTGGTAAAATTCAGAGAGTCTTCAAAGTCTTTTCTCCAGCAGCGCCTGCTAAATTTATTTATTATTATTGGGCAACTAACATTAAAATAAATAAATAAATAAAATAAAATAAAAAATATATTTTTATATATTCTGGGTTAATGCTCCTGAGACAGACTGGTGCATTTTAGAGGCTCGGTCATGCCACTCATCTTCTCTTCCTGCTTTGATATTTTCATCTCTTCCTGTGAGACCATCCTGCCATTCTTCAAACCCAATTGTTCTTGCTACTCTTGAAATTTGGACTCAATTTCGCTTCACTTTAGATTCTCTACAGCCTCCTCTATGGGTCCTATCAGTAATAATCACCTTTTTCCACCTTCTATAGAGGATGCAACTTTTTTTTCAGTGGATAAATAAGGGACTGAAGTGCTTCAGAGACCTATATGATGATGGGGACCACTTTTCCAGCTTTGGTACTTTATGTAAGAAATATGATCTGGCCTTTTCAGTTATCTGTCACTTTGTATAGAAATAGTTTATTTCATACACCAACCTCTGCTGTAAGACATTATGGGACAAAACTTCTAGAAACAAACCAAACTTCGAGGGGACTTATTTCTAATATTTATTATCAGATTATGAATGCCATTAATTGTAATTAAAACTAAATGTGAAAGAGAATTGGAGATGAATCTAGCACAGGATTTGTGGATAATTGCATTGAACAAGGTGAACAGCTCTGTATCTAGTGCCAGATGCAAGCTGCAATCATGGTTTTCCAGAAGCAGGCTTACTACTAATGCTATGGGACTAAAGCAAGGGACATTATTGCCTTCACCACTCTCTTGGCTCATCATAGAATACTGCTAGTGTGGAAATCTCCTATCTCACCATCTCGGTCTGGCTGACTAAAGGATGTGATGTTTTTCTTGAGCCTTGAAAAAATTAAATAATCATAAGGATAAGGATCATTTTTATTAAGAAATGGCAACCTTTCATTTTACATTTTAATCTGTTTTGTCTCCTGAGTGAGACTGACCTGTCTGCTATGTTTATTAATTTAACTGGTCCTCTGCCTGTTCCTTGTCTGTCTAACTGATATCACACTGTAGCTTCACAGCACAACTACTGTGCTACAGAGCTTAATCTAATTGTTTCGGCATCCTGGGTGAACAGGTTTGTTTGTACTTGTTTTTCTTTGCTTGTGCTGTCGTGGTTGTTTTCTTTTTTATTGTATGTATGTTTTTCATTTCCATTGTGATTTACTAAAAATGGGGGGGAAAGGTGGAAGTGTTTGATCTTTAAATTCTGTATGTCATGTTATACACTTCCTTGAATAAAGTATAAGAGAGAAAAATCTATACATTTATATAGGTACCGTAATTAAATAAACATGGATTTATGCACATCGTAGAGCTTAAGTTGCCGGGCGGCCCTACTGGAGACAAAAAACGACAACAAAAAGGTTTAGTTATTGTTGTCGCTGCATAATAACACAACCAATAGTTGCTAAAGTGTGACAAGATTAAATGGAAATATTGTCAATCCTAAACTTGGGGGATTGGGGCAGACATAGTATGCTCACAAAATTTTCATGATGTTTAAATGCAGCCTCATAAACCCTGGTAATCATGAGGTAAAGGGACAGTGTGTAGAATTTTGTGATATCTAATTGTGTTGAAATTGTATGTTGCAGTTGAACATCCCTCACCTCACCCTCTCCTTCTTAAAATAAGAAAGAACCTGTGGTAGCTTCAGTTGTCATAAAAACTGAAAAGGTGTTTAGTTGGTCCAGTCTGGACTAATGTAAAAAAACATGGCGGCCTCCGTAGAGAGGACCCCCTTGATGTAAAATGTAAAGTATTTAAATATAAAGGGCCGTTTCTGGGGTTAAGAAAACAACAATTCATACAATTTAGATAATCACACACCAGTGAAAACATCACGAGGATTATTTTATATTCAATTTCCGCCAAAAATCCCTTTCACTTAAATCTTACACACTGGACCTTTAAAGTGAGTGCATGTCAGCAGGAGAGTGGAGGAGGACACAGGGAATTCCTGCAAGGCACAAACCAACTTTCTGATCACAGAGCAGCTGTGGAGCCAGAGAGACACTGTATTTTCTGTTTGAGTCATTTGTGCTTCAACAAAGTTGCAGACCTGCTGCTTCACGGACGCTCCTTTGATCTCACTGCACATATGAGTCAGAAATAAAGTTACATTGAATAGGCCGTGGCTCTTGAGAGCTAGGGGGCGGTGCAGCGTGATTGACACGTTCCTCAGCACTTCACATTTCACCGCCCCTGCCTTAGGGCCGCCCCTGCCGATGGCCTACTTCGCCTATATGGACGCGCCGGGCATTGTGTATGATGGTGTTACAGGGAATTCATCATCCGCCCGCTGGAGATAACGCCGGTCTATGGCTGACATCACGGAGGGAGTCTGTGTACAGTCAGTGGTCCGACTGGAGCAGCGCAACACAGACGGACGGAGCGTGTCCACAAACACACCGCGGTAACTTCAGTACCGTCCACACCGATGACAATGAGCTGCGGAAGGTGAGCACACGCTGGGAACATTTATGTGGAAATAGCATGCCTTCCCTCAACATCAGAGAAGAAACAATGATCAGTAAGTTGCATCTAAATGAGGGTACGCGTAACTCCTACATTTCCACTCAAAATAAGTTTTAATACATCTCGGCACAAAACTATTTGTGCCATAATGAATAACGGAATTTAAATTAGGCTATACAAAGTCAATGGAATTGTTACCATTAAATGCCAGCCATGTCATAAACATGCACATAATCAATGAAATAAGAGTTATATAAATAGAAGAAATAAGAGTTATATAAATAGAAGAAATAAGAGTTATATAAATATAAGAAATAAGAGTTATATAAATATAAGGGGAAAAATAACATGTCCTTTACTGCTGTGTCCTTTTCATTTTTAATAAAATAGAAATAAAATAATAATAACTGATTATTATTTACTTTTTTTACCAGTTACTCTTAAATGACTCCAGACAGCCGGTAGGGAACACTTTTTATTGTATTAATGTAGTGCAGCCTGTAGGCCAACACAGGAGGGGTTTTGTTTGAATCACATAAAATGTGAGCCTGACTGTTATACTGACACCTATCCAGGAAGTGGATAGGAGCCGGGATTGGCTCCAGCTCTCCTTCGATCCTTAGGATAAGCAGTATAGATAATGGATGACGAGCAGTTACACTGGCAAACATTGTTTAGTATGTTTATAATAAATAAGACCACGTAGCATGCTGGATGTTTAGGGCACAGTATAAGACTTGCATGCAGCCTAGAAATTAATTAATCTCCTCTCCTCTCATTTTGCAAAAGCCATTGGCCTGTTTTTGTCTTCATGTAAACCCAGTTGTATATTCTCAAGCACACAAAGCTCTTGTCGGCTTATTGTCCAGGCATTTGGTCCGACAGTTTGGAGTAATCTTGTTTGACTGATCCTGTAGCATTAACCCGGTCTGACTGGACCAAGTTTTAGCCAGTAGGTTACTGGATGAGGGCACTTAAGCTCTCATTGTGCTGGTAATTCAGTTGAGTTAAAAACAGTTACATTTTTATGTAGGAAATCAGTTGAACACATCTCCACATTTTTCCATTATGTTCATTTGGATATTATTGGAATAATCTTGCTTAAATCCTCATTAGGCTTTCAGAGAATTTAAATGTTAGCCTTTTACTTCAGGTACAGCTAACACTGAAAACATTTACAGAGTTCCTTTTTATTTATTCTGACTGAGTAGGGAAAAAGAGAATCAACATTTATTTAATATAATTGATTTTTCAAGATAGAGATCTATCTGTGCACTCAAATGCCTTGGATGCCAGGGGTGTATATTATCCCTTTTACTTGAGGTTTCTCAGTCTGAATAGTAGGTGTTTGATAATTATATAACCTTTTGCAAATGGAAACTCTTTCTACCCATTATCAGTTAGTAGACACCTCCTCCTGGAAACTGTCTTTTTTGTCATAATTGCTTGAGCAAACTGTGAGCTGAATGTTTGAGGGTACATTTACTTTGCGTTGAGCACCTTTTCCCTGGACATGGTGTTGTTGTAGTAACAGGTGGCGCCACTAGATGGTAGTGTCTCACCTGTTTGGTGGACATGGATGTGTCTTGATTGAATACTATGCTGTCATTACATTTATGAATTTATTGTTAAGTACAAAATGAACACATTTTTTTTTTGTCAGTTATATCGTGTTATTTAATTTGTTATTGGTTTATTTAGATATGTATTAAGACATGTATTGATTCATCACCACACAGACACTATACAACCAGTTGGAAGCGCACACTCTTCCTGTCTGGTGTGGTTTCACACACAAACACACACTTGGCATTGGAATGTGTCACCTCTGAAGATTTGTTGGGTTGCATGTGTGACTTTCAGCTGGATGATTCCTTGAAATTGTGTGGGGGGGGTTGTGCATGAGCTGGATGATTCCATAAAATTTCAGAGCGGGTCTGGATAAAAGGGAAGATTCAGGAATATTTTTTATTTTCTTTAACATGAAAAGATAGGGTGTTAGCCTTGCCTGAAGTATATGTTTTAAAAGTGACCTTGTAGTTACCAAGGATGTTAAGTTTTTACCTTTGGCCATTGGTTTGTTCGCTGGTTGGTAGGTTTTCTTAATCAGCAGGATTATGGATTGCCATAAGAATTGATAGATGAGGGGTCATGGGCTAAGACAAAGCTGTTAGATTTTGCTGGAGATCTGGATCCAATAACTGTTGGAGTATGTTGATCTGCCAATGTTTGGAAAGTATCTGCTTTAAAGCGTAGGTGCAAAGTTTAAAAAGACAGAAACTATGGGTTTTACACACTGCTTTTAATTTGTTGCATAGTGGGGACAGTTGGGCACAAAACTCTTTTCTAGAAGGGCCTATAGAGACAGTAAATTTGCACACTACTGTGTCATAGAGCATTTCATGCAACTGTGTGGTCGAGTTGCTGTGGACAACGCACACGGGAGATGGTCTTCAGGTTGGTGTGGGACCATGTGAAGAAAAAAGGGAGAAGTGTGTGGCAAGAATGGTCAGTGATATATTGTTTGTTTTATTGCATCTTTTTCCAGCTTAGCATCATGCTGAGTTAAATATTCAAATACATATTCCAGGTAGAATATCTTACAGCAGATTCTCAATATATATATATACACATTGAGTTTTCAAATCTGGGTTTTTTTGCCAGAAAAGACAAAATGGTCACACCATGCAGCTCTTTGTTTTTTTGACACAGTGCCTTTGTCTGAACTGGGCAATATGGAGGAGGGGAGGACTAGGACACTGGTCTGGAGCAGCTGGTGCTGCCTCCTTCACAAAGACACTGTTTAACCAATTAGAAGATTTACTCTAAATTTAGAGCCAGAGCTGCCTCCTGCTGTACATACTGACTCTGAATCAGTGCTGATGTTTGTACAAAAGAAAAGTCTGACAGCAATAGTGACAATTTGATTTAGGTATCGCCAACAATACTAGAAAACGTGAGTAGGCATATTGTACATCTAAGCATTGTAGTTGTAGGCTGATCATAATCCACCATCAGCTGCCACCACAATCCACCACCATCATGGTCACGATCCACGATATGGCTGCAGCAGTGGTCCTGGACGATAAAGCACATGGACTCTGGGGAAGAAGTTGACTCAGGAACTAATGTTTAGTGTGGCACATGTTGATGACACCATTGTCTCCCAAAAACACAGAGAGAAAAAGGCGTTCTTTACTCTTTTATAACAGAGCAAAGATAGATCAAACACAACTTAAAGCATCGCGACTGCTCAGTCACTTTCTTGTCTCCCGAGTTCCTCTCCCATGCGTCTCACTTCGTGCGTGTCTCCCCTCCATGCCCACATTGAGATATTGATGTGAAAAGGAAAGAGGAGGAAAGAGAAGTTCCATGTGTCATGTGTCCCCCAACAAACTTGTAGCAACATTAACTAAGAGCTGGTCCAAGGCTACAACTACAGTATGTCTGAGGCTTGTATCATGTTCAATGCAATCTGTTTTCATTACCAGTTCACACCAAAGTCTTATCCAGCTTCCAGGAACAAATACCGGCGTGAGTCTCAGGATGTTAGCGTGTGTAATTGTGTGGTTGACATAATGTTGTGGTGACCTAAACCTGTTTACACTTGTCTTCCATGTGTCTAACTAATCTTTTAACTCAGTTTGTGTGTGTGTGTGTGTGTGTGTGTGCTCATGTAAGAGATTGGCCAACTCGTTTTCACATGCAGCTTTCCCTCTCTGCTGTTGCATACAGTGATAACTTGGAGGGAAGATTAGCTGTTTGCGCTGTGGTCATGGGCAGACGATCTGATATTAGTTGTAATTATTGAATTGTTTATTTCCCCAGGTATCTCTGCATCCTATATGACTAGAGAAACAGTCTTAAGTTGAATATTTATGAGTATATAGTAGGAAGGATGTCTATATTACATCACTATGAAGTCAGAAATGTCATGTAGTCCATAGTAACGCACTTATGTTTGCAACCAATTACATTAGAGACACGATCTACAGCTCATATAGAATAACCTAGTATTTATTATCATATGGTTTAAATTATGTTATGATGACAAAATTAGGAAATGGCATTACTCTAATATAAAAAGTTATAATTTCCTGATTGGTGTATCTATAGTATGCTTAGGTTTTTTGCCACTTTAACTATTAACTGTTACATCTCACAATAATACCATTAAAATGATTATGTAAATGAGTATGAGATAATCCATACAAATCATTTACCATTCAGGGGAAAAAATGAATTTTCTGATCACAGTGACATGATTTTTAAGTAAAAGTAATCAAACAGGAAAAGGGTCATACCTATTTTGACTGGAAATTAGGAATACGATTCAATACAGGTATGATTAAAATTCATTAAATAATAATATTTCAACAAATTTAGTAAAATACTCTGCATACACATTGACTCTATATGCATATATTTGGTTGATTTAATAATAGATTTTGAGGCAGTATATAAAGTGTAAACATTAGGTTCCCATAGTCCTGAGGGGTCCTGTGGTGTACATGTCATTGTCTTTCCAGGTGCATTTTGGCTGCACATGGCTGAATCCATCACACCATAAAAGTAGAGCAGGTGAGTTATTTGTGGATAGAATCTGACAAGTTGAAGCAGTTTACTGAACATCAGAAATAACCTACAGAGCTTGAATATATAATTTCCAAATAAATATAATAAAATCAAAACTTAGGAGCGCATGTAAAACTCATCTGAACTGTTAAAAGCTGCTCTCAGCTGAAATTCATTCAGCTATCTGAATGACTAAGGGAGGGTTTCTCCCTTCCTTGTGGCTGTGGCATGTGCTACATAGTCACGCTGTATGAATGTGTTTGTTAATGGAAAAAACTGCATAGCAAAGCACTTTGTGTAGTTATCAAGACTAGAAAAGTACCGCATTTATTACAAAGTGACCTTTATTGGTGTTATCACTGGCTCAACTATGTAAACAGTCATGTAGCTGTTTAGTTTTACTCCACTCCACCACACGTCTTCAATGTCTGAATGTCTACTGCTGACGAGTAGCCAAGGTGGAAGAAGTACTCAGACCCTTTACTTCACTGAATGTACAAGTACAACAGGTTATTGTATTGTATTTCACCTCTTTGGGCTTCAACTGTTTATTTCTATTGGAACCTTTGTTTGTCAGAAGGGTATAGGAGAAGTAAGTCAGATAGGAGGGTTTTTGTGGGGGGGATCACAAGGTGGGAACCACAACATGTTATCTTTGTTAAGTCTTAATTACTTAACAACTAGAGGCTATAACTGTCATAGAAATATAGTCAAGTAGAAGTAAAGTGATATAAATCAGGAAAAGCGTTGGGGCTTGCAGACACTTGGATGACTCCACACGAGCAGGATTGTGGCATGTTATGTTATTTTTGATTTTTCATTACATCTGAAGTAGAGGTCACTTTGGCTGCAACACAGTTTACCGCTGAGACTCCTTAGTTATTATGTGGTTTTAAGCACTCCACCCACCAATCTGTTGGCATAGTGGAGAGTAGATGAGTGAAATTCCATTTTTCTGTGAACTCTCCCTTTATAATTTAGTTTCTACTAATGACGCAATTAGTTCACGGCAACAAGTCCCCATAATGTATATCATTCTATTTTAAATGAAGATATTTAGGTTTTGGTCTGGATAAGGGTGAGTTTTGATCAAAGATAAACCACAGACTAGCAGTAATAAGTCTCCAACACAACTTACACAACTGTGGTGTGCATGGTGCCTGACCGGTTTTCTCTGAATGCCTTTCTGTCGGCATCACAGGGTGACGTCAGACTCTGAAAACCGTCAGAAAACGTTTTGTCAAGGTAGCAGAAGTGAACCAACCCAGACCGGAAACAGGTTACGTTGAAATAAAAGCACGGACTTAACCACTTACACATAAATCTGGGAAATCATATTCACTCAATTCAGAATTCTAAATAATAATAAAGAAAAGAACTCTGAATTTCTCTCATAGACTATAAAATCTATCACGTTGGAGATTGATTCATTAAATATTAACCCTATCCTGTTTCCCTTTATTTGTAAAATCCCGATTTGTCTTTCTGTACGATCGCTTTTGTTCTGGAAGTGTCCGGATGAAGAATCACACATTCTCGCTCTTTTTCTGCGCACCCCCAGTTACAGTCTGTGTCTTGACCATCAGCAGTTTATTCGCTCTAGTTGTCGGTGCACGGGAAGAGGATTTGGTCTAAAGACCCGGCCGAGACCGAAGGAGCTAGCGGTATCCCAGGGACTGACCCAGGTCCCCGTGTCGGTCAGCGGGCCTGCTCCGGCTCCGTGGCCTGATCTCCACCGGCGGCAGATAAGCTGCAGTTGAAGCCTTCGAGATGCTCCGAGCTCTCTACAGCTGCACAACAACACCGTCACCGATACCGGCCCGGGGACACAGCTATGCTTTTCAGACGGAGAGCCAGGTAAACGTTAGATCGCGAGCAGAGAACAGGAGGAGAGCGGCTCCGGGCTTAAATCTGAAGCGCTGAACAGCGACTGGGATGCGGTGATTGTGGTGAAGAAAGGGCGGCGCTGGGCTGTGATCCTGCAGAGAGGGGAGAAGGTGTGGGTGGAGGAGCTCCTCCACACGCAGTGGCCTCTTTCTTTTTCCTTTTTTCTTTAACATTTATTCAGTCCAGCTGCGTGTGTGTGTGTGTGTGTTTGACATAGGCTTCCATTGGGCACTTCAATCTAAAGACAAGTTAATTGAGAATAGCTTGTCCAGTAAGGGACAAAAAGATTCTGGTCAGGTTAAATTAGGAAATACAAGGCTATGCAACGTACCCATTACATTGTGTGTGTGTGTGTGTGTGTGTGTGTGTGTGTGTGTGTGTGCTATAAACTAAATTCTCTTTTGTGTTGTGTAGGAGGGTGTAGGGTGGAAGCCGTAGATTCCTCTGTGTGGATCACTGCTCTCACTATCATGTAACCATTGTATCTCTGCTTTACTGTGTTCTCGCCACATGTTTGGTGTTAAATGGTGACGGACAGGAGGTTCACTGTGATCACTCTTACTGATTACCCTGTGGCCACAGTTCAAAGACCTGAAGGAAAGGCAGGAATGCACCCGGAGGGAGCTTTGCGTGTCCTTCGTACTCTGTGGTTCTGCTTGGACCCTGATGACATAACCCATACCACTGTCAGCACATTGTCTTTTATAGCCACTGAGGTTTGGTCCCGCAGAAAGGAATGCCCTTCTACACAACACATTTGTTAAATGTATGGAATTCTTAGTTCACAGTCAGTCAAAAAACTGTTCTGTTTTTTTTCTCTCGTGACTTAAGTCTAATTATCAGGGTTGGAGCCCTCAGGGCCAGAAACCTAGTTTTTGCTTCAGTTTGTTATTATTATACTTTTTTGTAGTGCCATCTAGGCCCAAAATCCCATGAGCTGGAATGAGCTGGAAACAAGGTACAATAACTGGAACCGATGTGCATCAACTTTCTGAAAAACATGAGCTCAATCAGCTTCATGGTGGCGCTGTAATTAGGTCCACGACAATGTGTTCTACATAAAAGCCTCTTGGACCATAAAACTCTGTGATTAATTTTTTTTTGATAATTTACATAAATTGAAAATTTGTAATATGACATCTTGTTTTTGGTTTTTCATCCTATCAACACCAAATTTGGTAAACAGCATCATGAGACTGAGATACATATTTGTACTATAAATTAGCAAACTGGTCAAAAATCCTGATCAAACTTAGAAGATATCTTTGTATTGAGTCCGGTAACAGGTGGAGCAAAGCAGTTGTCCATAGGGGTTATAGCGCAGTAACCACTGAACCAAAATCCTCCAAATTTGGTATGAATGCTCTAAGATTAGGGTAATCTAAAGTGCTGAATTGATTAGTGGAGGTGGGCATATTATTCTACAAAAAAGAACATAACTGTCCGCCATGATGGATTTGCATAAATTGAAAAATGGTAATGTCACATCTCATTTTTAACCAATCATCACCAAATTCAGTATAAAGCATTTTGACACTAAGATACACATTTCTATTATAAATGAGCTGGATTGGTGAAAAATCATGGCCGTTATTAACCATAAACTTTTGCCAATGGCGGGGTTTATCAGGTAATGGCCATAATGCTTATAAATATTTGTCCAATCATTATGAAACTAATTAGATATGTTTATACCTTATAGTACAATAGCCGCATTTAAGCGTTTTAAGTTTTGCACAGAGGTAGCGCCAAAAACTTTCCTATTGAGCGGCTTCCTCCAATTAAGCCGCTTGCCCTATTGAGCTGCTTCCTCTAGTTCAGCTGCTTCCTGTAGTTGACTGTGGCTGAGGGAGTATAGTGGTAGTCCTCCAATCAGAAGGTTGGCGGTTGAATCCCAGCCCATGACGATTGTCCTTGGGAAAGATGTTGTACCCCAAATGGCCCCTCGCTTTGGATTAAAGTGCGAGCTAAATGACATGTAATCAAATGGGCTTCTTCCTCAAATGTTAATATTTTTTGGGTGGGGTTCACATTTTTTTTCATGTGGCCCTCATCCTCTTCCACTAACAATCAGTTGAAAACAGCCCATCACAGGTTTTCAGAGCCTCTGGAGGTTGTTTTCTGTCCAACCAAATCTACAAAACCCAAACATCTTCAGTTTAAAGTGATGCAGAGCAGAGAAAAGCAGCGAATCCTCACTTTTCAGAAGCAATTTTCCAGTCAATTGCCGTCAAACTAATGAATGTGAAAACGTAACCATATATTTCTGTATTCTAAGACTGCAACTTATGATCAATAGTTAATAATTTCTTTAATTAAGTGTATTGTATGAATTATGAATCTATGTGAATTCTCATCATAAGTGAACAGGGAAAACAAGAGATTCTTGCGTTGATTATTTTGTCTGATCAACATGAAAACAGAACTGAAATCAGATGACTGAGATGATCTCAGCAGTCGGGCAAAACACCTATACTGTGGTTTGAATGTGTGGTTGAATGAGGTTGGTCATTGTAAATGCACCCTTGTGTTTAAAACTTAAAATAGCAGACTGTTCACAATGACTGTTATTGTGTATATTTACATTGTGGTATGCAAATATAGAAATTTGTGCATGAGAAATCTGTTTCTCGTCCACAAATTTATTTCTGGACCACTGAGAACACTCTCAATTCAATTCCATTTTACAAGTCCACCCTTGATTCATTACAATTCTATTTACAACTCCAGATTGGATACTTGATGATTCAGTAGCTTTGGATAAATACCAATTTTGAGTAAAGTGCTCCTCAGAATTCATATTTTTAATCCTACATGTTCGAAATACTTGAGTGGTAATTATAATAAATAACGACAACAGTTGGGTGTCATTTATTATAATTACCACAAGTATTTTGAACATACAGCAAAATACAAAATAGAGCTTTTCCTCTGAGATTGATCATTGATATTTATAAAAACATAATTCTTTCTCATACAACTTACTGTCAACAGCAGTTAGATCACTATCTACCATCAATCAGACTTCACCCTTATTTCAAGGTTTCCATAGGTCCTAAAAAGTTCTCTAATCATCTGAATTTCACATTTCTTAAATAGAATAATCAAAAGGTTGGATTGTGAATAGTATACTGTTATGAAGTATCATTAACTTCGCTCTCACTTTTACATTTTCAGGAAAACTTTGCAATGAACACAGTTTGGCAATGCTAGAAAACAAAACATAGAACTAGTGGTTAAGTGGTTCGATCCCAGTCTCCCCTATTTCCCATGCTGAAGTGTCCTTGGGCAAGATACTGTATCCGAAATGTCCCCTTCTCATAGAGAAAGTAGTGCAAATACTGTAGATGCACTTTCAGTATCAAAACTAGAAAGGACTTTATAAATAGAGACCATTTACAGACCATTTAACTGATAACAACTGAAGCAAACTGTTCAGCTTGGCCAGAACTTATTGGAGCGCACTCGGTTAGTGTGTCACAGACATTGCGTCTCCTTTCATAAAGAAGATATCCATCTATTCTAGAGGTATAAGTTACATTAGTTTGTATAATCTTTCATATGGGTGAAGAAGAGTTCAACCAGATCTGGCTGGAGAACTTTGAGTGCTCAACTGAAGCTTGATGGAAAGAATGAATTTGAAACTGGCTGCACCTCGTGCAAGAAATCACTAATATTACTAATGAGTCAAATGGGAAGAAAACCATACTGCAGTCTTAAAATGTCACCAGAATGCCAACACACACACACACACAAACACACACACACACACACACACACACACACACTGTTATGTATTCACCAGGTTCTCTGTAGTCATGCTCCAGTGAATGTGAAAATATCATTTATTTACACAATTTTTCATATCCTTTGGAGTTTTGTTTGCCAGTATGGAAGTGAAAAGTATTAAATCAGACTGAAGATGATCTTAAAATATCTAAATTTAACCCTTTATTTGATTTGTCACCTGCTCTCTGTTCACGATTAACTAAATTCAAGGTAATTCTAGAAAATGTAATGTGACTATCAATTATATTGTATTAATCAGAAAATTGTATTCTGAAGAGTTAGTATTGGTAAACCGCATCTACATGATAAAGCATGCCCTGTTGTCTCTGGATGTCTCCAGGCTGCTCTCGTGTCTGTGACGATGATGATGATGATGACTATGAAGCATTAGTCACATTTGTTTCATGAGTCACTCAGTTATCTCCCTCCCTGACTCTCTCCCTTGACCTATCCTCCCCCCAGGATGTTGCGATGGCTGGTTTGCGGACGCTTGGGTCCAGTGTGGATGTGGAAGGCATTGCTGCTCTTCGTGGCCATTGCGTTCGCCAGCCAGCTGTTGGGGGTCATCTTCAACAAGAGGTAAGTAGTTTCATTCATTGTATTTGATCAGGTACTAATTGTAGCTGCGGCTCCTGTTCATATTTTTTAAGACACAGTCATTTCATTTTTGTGGAAATGCTACAAACAGCAGATTTAATCATGGAGCCAAAAATCTTACCACACCGAGTTTAGCCATAGTGAAGTTAAACATGGGTACAGATTACCAGTCATTGCACTTCCTGTGACTTCTGGAGGATTTTCAACTCTTGACCTATTTTAAAAACATGGAAGACCACAGACATAATGACCAATTTAACCGATTTTTAATTGTATACTCTTCAGAACACACACGCTAGACGATTTGACCAGAACGTAAGACCATGCAAGAAACAATTTCATAGTGGGGATTCAAGAGACTTGGAATCTCACAGAAACTCACAAGATTTGTTTACGTCTGTTTTTAGTCACCACTGTACAACTACGCAACATCCGCTCAGCTCTCCCATTGGCTACTGCAGGTTTCTGCCAGAGCCGATTATCGTAAATATCAGTCATGTTTGATATTAACAATTCGAGATTGGGGAGCCTCTGACTCAATCTCTAGCTTCAAGATTCTTTATTAAACCCCTCGCGCTTCAGGATCAATGGAGGGCGATAATCTGCACTGACTCACATCAAGTCCATAACGCCCCTGCGATTGTCGGAGGGGGCGAATTGGATCCTAAATCGAACCGATTATCCTCAATTGTGCAGCAGCCTTTCTTCATATTTAAAGCCAGCTATGGTTTCACTAGTTAAATGCTTTTAATGTGAAGCATAAAAGGAAATTATATTGTTTTCTGAAATTGTAATAATAGTATAACTGCAAATGTATTGCCATGGGGTCAGTCTATATAGTGTCACTTCAGGATAAATGGGTTATTAATTATTTGGGCTGTACAAGATAATAGATTAAAATGGTTAGTTCACACTGGTTTTTTCTATCTATGTATCAAACCCATCATACTTGTACAAAGCTCTATAAACAGATTTTGAAACTGGTTTCAGTTTCAAGTTTGACCAATCACGTTTGAGAAATTTTTGGTTGGCAGCAGGTTAACAGTAAGAGGTGAAACACATTGACAAGAATGCATTGGTTACTGTATTTTTAATTAATCTACATTCATATGCCGGTAGCTATTAACAGATTAGCCAAAATTATGTCTGGACCCTTTAACACCTACAAAAAGATTTGCTGTTTGCGTTTTATGTGGAGAATCACTAAACGCATGTGGACTCATCACACTGAAAACCGTTTATGACAAACTGAAAATGGACTCTTGGCCTGGACAGCCCCTGTCTACACCAGAGCCACGAAAAAAAGAAAATTGGCTGCTGCCCCCAAAGGTTAATTAGTTGTCACACGACAGTCGATGGGCTGTAAGATTGTATCTTTGCATTTCAGAGTTCACCACAATATCTAGATTGAATCGAGATATTATCCTTTTTATTCTAATGCTCTGGTTTCAGTGTAAAATGTATGTCTTCATTGAGCAAAGCATTCTAAGTTAAACTTTCAAGGATGGAGGGAGCATATTACAGCAGGTTTTAGAGGTACATTACTTGCAGTGGACTCACAGGGTTATGCTGTTTTTGTGCTGTGGGTGCGATGGGTCTTTTGCGGGACACACTTTGCTCTTTATCATCTGGCAACTTTTTATCATTACGACTTAACAAACGTGCGAGCTGTTGTGTTTTCAGCTTGTTGTGCTCCTAAACAGCAAACAAAGAGTTGAGGAAATGTGTTGGGGCTTTTGAGCATATGGTTACCATAGACACAAGTGTATGTATATATATACTTAATGCAATTGAGGCACAAGTTTGTCCATTCTACAAATCTACCATTTAAAAAGAACAACGGAAACAAAGGCTGCTGCTGCTGCTTGTTCTATTTTTATGCTGTGTAAGTCCATAACTATAACCACAGCAATGCTTTAATGACTGATGTTCAGCTTGCAGACGACCACATGAACCACACTGACAGAGCTACAGGGACCAAGTCATGTGACGTCTCTTCACAATGTGTTGTAGTGTGGAAAAACAGGCTTGGAGCAACATCAGCTTCAAAGCTGGATTATTTTAGTTTATTAACTAATTGCATGCTCTCTTCCAAACTATACTGTTCTAGCTACATCTTCAAGTAAAATAGGCGAATGGCATTGAGGTGAGAGATAACAATGGTGACCCCTGATTGTTACGACTGGCACCATGTCCCTAGATAGGTAAAAATATTCTGTTAGAGAATTAACTCAGTTACCCAGGCATTAATCTATCTATAATCTATTTTTTTCTATGACCTCGATTGAGCTACATGTGGGGAGTTTTTTCTGGTTACAAATGTGCAGAGCTACAAAGATTGTGATGACCCAACAATTACAGTGACAATATAGAAACTTGCTAAAATGGGACGTTTAGTGTTACTTCCCCCTCAGGTTCTGGGATCAAAAATAAGCCACACAATTCTTTTATATAATCAACTCATAATGATGAATTTTACTTGGGACAAACGTGACAACTAGAAGTTTCCACAGTAGAGTTTAGTCGGAAAGAGGCGGAGCGAGATTTTACAGAACCACCTGGCTCGGTCAAATCTCTGTTTTCAAATTCTCTACTTTCTCTCTATTCTTTACATAATCTCTTCTTCCGACAATGATTCATTGACCAAGGAACCAGTCAATGATCTGTATGTCTTAAATGTATCGTCTAGGGCAGCAGGGCCAAATATTTTGATATGCAGAGTGTGAATGCACGGCGCAGTTTTTGGTGTCTTTTGTGAACATCTATCACGCACGTTGATATCGCGATGGCGATAGATTTTTAGATGTTTCTTGCAACACTACTCAATAGTAGTCAGCAGGTACAGAGCAACATTAGCATTAATTTGTCTTTACTTCATTTACCTCTAGTTTCGTCTCCACCAACTCCTGAGAAAAAATGTTTTTGTCTTTAGCTGCTAAATGCTCCACTGTGTCCTGGTCTTTTCACTGCCCTCTGCAGCTGGGACCTTCACCAATGGCACAACCTGAAGCAATGAGAGGGGCTATAACAAACACACAGAGCTGAGGGAGACTACATGGTTGTTGACAATTCTCTAAGGATCCATCACAAGTTACACCTTTCACATTACATGGATTCATTTCATCCATTGTTGATTTGCAAAGCTTTAAGGCTCAAGTTTCAGGATTATAAATGTGCACGGTTTGATCAAAAGTTAAATATTGTTTTTCCTCCACCTGTCCTCCAACAGTGTCCAACCAGCTGCTCACTCCATTTTCTCGTCCCCTGATGCTCAGGGGCCCTCTTTGGGCTCCTGTCAGCCCCACACCCACATCATGTTTCTGAAGACCCACAAGACGGCCAGCAGCACTGTGCTCAACATGCTGTACAGATTTGGTGAAGAGCGCAACCTTCGCTTTGCCCTGCCAATGGGCTACCAGCTGGGCTATCCGCTGCCCTTCAATGCTCACAGAGTCAAAGGGTACCAGGGTCCTGGAGCCATGGAGTTCCACATCATGGGAAATCACATGAGATTTAACATGCTGGAGGTGAGTTATGCACAATGATGATGAAATATGTTATGTGGATGCATTGTATTATAAAGAATGACAGGTCAGATCATGTATTTGCTTGCATAGAATGTAGTAGCTGAAAGTTTGTTGGTAGCCGTTTTAGCAGCACATGACTGCAGGAAGTCGCAGATACTGAAATAATCGAGAACAAATTTGATGTGCTGAGACACAAAACCCGGACATCCCTCAGATGAAGGTAGCGATGAAAAAAATAGTAAAATGTAGGGCTGCAAAATATATCGAAAATGTATATATCAACATCAACATATCTCTATTTATATCGCAAATGACTGCTTGAACTACGATAAAGGGTGTTCCACGTGCCATGCTCTGCATGTCAATATATTTGGCCAATCAGATGGAGCCCTGCCTCCCTAGATGATAAATTAAAGATATTCAGATCATTGTCAGGTTTTTCCATCAATTAATTTTTGTCTGAAGAACAGAACAAAGAGACAGTGGCTAAAAAGTGTAAATAAATAATTTTTCACAGTCCAAACATGTACTACCATGCTACCAGCATGTTACTTTGACTACAACCACTAACACCATGTCAAACTAGTCGTACCTTACTAATTAAAATCAATATGGTCCATTTTCAATAAGTGTTAATTTTAAAGTTTAAGATACATCAGCTCCCATGTGGTAGTTTCTGCCATAAGTGTTGCGATACCAACATTTTGGTTTCGATACTGATACCAAATCTTGAATTTTGTTTCGTTTCTATTCCCAGGAGCAGCCATGTTCCGTAGTGTGTGTGAGTTGGCATCATTCATAAAGTATACTAATGAAATTAGGTATTGAAAAGTTTTTTTAATGGCTGGGTATCGCGATACCTTTATAGTATCGGTATACCGTGCAAAAGTAGTTACCATAGTCATTTGGCAAGTTGTGGCAAAAGTGAAAAAGTTGAACCATCCTCTGCTCAGACAAAAGCAGCAGACAGAAGTTTGTGAGAGTGGCAGCTAACCAGCTTGTGCCTACATTTAAAACATAAATGCATGCATGCATAATTTTCTTCTCAAAGGGCTTGATTCGTTTCAAGTGAACTACAAAATAATTCTGTGCAAGGAATCTTTTGCTCAGAACAACCAACATACTACTGCTTTAGTTGAATTACATCACATTAATAAAACATTTTTGTAACCACATGTCCCTCCTCTATCTCTTAGGTGGAGAAGGTCATGCCGGAAGACACCTTCTACTTTTCTATCATCAGAGACCCGGTCTCTCTGGCTGAGTCCTCCTTTGCTTATTACAAAGAAGTAGCACCTGCCTTTCGGAAAGCCAAAGGATTGGGCGACTTTGCTGATGACCCTAATAAATACTACGACACTCGTCTCCGCAATAACCACTATGCCCGTAACTTGCTGTGGTTTGACTTTGGCATGGACCACAATGCTAATTTCTCAATGGCACTGGCTCAGCGTGGTGAGGCAATGATCCGCCAGGCCTTCAAGCTAATTCTGGTGTCTGAGTACTTTGACCAGTCCATGATCTTGTTGAGGCACGCCCTCTGCTGGCCACTGGACGCCGTTGTCTCTTTCAGCCTCAATGCCCGCCAGCAGAAGCCCACTGGCATTGGGGTGATGAGTGGGAGCTGGGTGGGCAAAGCAGCGGCAGCGGCTGGTGTCAGTGTTAGAGGAGGACGTTCGCAAGCTAAAATGCCGCCCAATCTGCCACTCACAGAGGAACAGCGTGAGAGGCTGCGGCAGTGGAACGCCTTAGACTGGTACTTATACAAAGCCTTCAACCAGACCTTCTGGGAGGAGATCCAGAGGTTTGGTCTCAATGAGATGGAGCAGGAAGTAGCTCTTCTCAGGGCACGGCGGGAAGAACTAGCCCGGGTTTGTCTTAGGGATGGTGGGAAACCTGTGGAGGCATACCGGATCCGAGATAAAACCATCCGGCCATTTCAGAGTGGATTAGTGAAGATTCTTGGCTATGAGCTTCAGTCGGGGCTGGACAACACCACCAGAACAGCCTGTCTAAGGATGATCAGACCAGAGATCCAGTACAAAGACGTGCTTGATGCTAAGCAGTTCCCACGGGATCCGAAGACTCAAGTTCAGGCAGGGCAACAGAGCCAGGGACGGATGGTCTCAGCCGGTGGCTCTTTTTTAAGACACGATTCATCTAGAACAGGAGAGACGCTGGTGGCGGGAGAGGTTGGGGGGAGGACAGTGGAGGAAGGGGAGAGAGACTGGGATGGAAGCCATTTAATTCGGACCAACCACACTTTGATGCGAGGGAAAGCACAAGGAAGGTTGAGATAGTTTGAGGTGAGTGTCCTTCTCAAATATGGTACCTTTGGACTTGGAGAAAACAGAAAGATACTCCTTTGCACTTCAACCTTTTAGTCATTTTCCTGTATTCTTAAAAACTGTCTCTACTGTTAGTTGGTGTAATCCTTTTGGACTTGACTTTGAACCTCTTAGCACCTGTGATGCTTTCATGGCTGCAATAACAAGCTGAACAGGAATTGAAAGGCCAACTTAGATTTTTTGTATAAGGAGAAGTTGTGGTGTTAGTGGGTCCTGCTGCTGTTCATCAGTCACGTGACAGCAGACACACAGAAGCTTGTTTTATTCTCTCTTCATATTCATACTTTTTAAGAGTTGTGATTTACATGTTGACCTCAGTGCCCGTGCTTGAAATTTCTCAACATAAAGGTAAGAGTGGCCCCAGTTTGTGCCTCTCATGCAGTACCATTACATGAGCGAAAGAGCGAACATCTGTTTTTGAGATAAATGCCTGATGATTTCTCAAACACAAGGGTCATTTTTCCAGAAACCTCAGAGACTCTTCTTGCAATTTGGATGAAGAAATATCCTAACTGCTGCTCGGATAAAAATGTGTTTAACTTGTTTCTATAGTTGCTAAATCAATTTTCACATTTCCCACAGGGGCACAAAATTATTTGAGAATTGTATTTTCATACAAACTAATATCAATCAATCAATCAATCCAATTTTATTTGTATAGCCCATATTCACAAATTACAATTTCTCTCGTAGGGTTTACGATGAGGCTGTATATAATGCACAAAATGAGCCGTTTTCAGACATTGCTTGTGAAGGATCTCCAGAGGTTTCCTTTCACACATGTTCACAAGAAACAAATATCCATAGGATTCAGACGAAGTGGGAGCAGTGGGCAGAGGCAGCATGTAACATATTAATTCCACTGCAGAGATCACATGATTTTCTTAACAGCACATTGACAACGCATTACATCATCACAAACTCTCTTGACATCTTCATCATTGTTTTCTACATTTTGAAGCACGAGAACCCCCTCATTGTGCATCCAGAGGGGGATCTCTTACTGTGTTCTCACACTGACATCTGTGGACATTTTGCTGGCTTTATACTATGGGGTCTGGTGGAGAAAGTCTGCAGAAACTGCAGGGGGTCTCACCCGGACATTTGCATCCACACATACACCTCCTGCAGAGAGTCTCTGGAATTCAGTGCATGTCTGAAAGCAGCTAAAGTATGTTATTTCCATCTACCTGAATTAGGAGATATCATGTAATGGATTGAAATGTTTTTTTTATTCAGATGGTTGGAAGAGTCTTGTGACAACTGCTGCTAAACCACCTTCTGTGTCTGAGAGTAAATTTCAGAAAACCTCTTTGAATTAAATTTAAGAGAAACACATCAGATTGCAAACTAGGATCAGAGTATGTATCGAGCCAATTTTCCATGGCTGATAGAGTTTCAAGTCAGTGCGGGTTGGTAGTTGTTCAGGGGTTCAGCTTCGGACTGATAACCTGAATGTCTTATCAAATATCTCTGAATAATACATGAGTGGAAAAGGATCTGAGGCCTGCACTTCTGTTTTGAGCTGTCTGATACTCACCAGTCTGCAGGAAGCAGGTGAGTGTGACCATTTAGGCTCATTGGTTTCTTCCACTATCTGCTAAAATAGATACATGCACACACATTCCCACAGAGACACTAATGCTTTGACATAGTGTGAAAAAATGTCCTCTCTGATCACCGCCTATAATTTAAGACAAAACCTTAAATGTTCCAACAGAAATTTAGTGATGTAGGTAGGGTGCTGTGACTTGACCTTGTTTTAGATTACATGTGTTATTTCAAGGAGACACCAGTGCTGCTCAGGAGCTTGCCTAACCTCATAAAACACCCAAAGACACAATAGCTTTGGGCACAGGAGCGCTCGAAAGGATCTTGTGTCCTGTAGAGGTCACATGCTTGCTCATGTGAAGTGAGCTGACTGGATTAGTATGAACTATAGTCAGAAGCTGTTCTGCAAACCCAGCCTGGCTGTTAACCTGACTTTGCTTGTATGGAGGTCAGATCCAGTGATTGTTATAGTGCATGTGTGAGATATCATAATAATAATTAGTTACAGACTCAAGTTCAAACAGCAGCTTGATAAGTCAAGCTATTGACATTACACAAAACATGGATGACGAAAGTAATGTTGGTTGATGGTTGGAACCTTTTGATTAATGGTACAAATACTAATTAATGGTAATTGTAATGCATTTACATTTTTAGCCTTTAATCTCTTATTTGGTATTTGGTTGTGACCATTATCAACTGTCCATGTAGAGTGACCTGGATTTGAAATTTTATTTATTATCATTAACACTAATAACGAGTCCGTTTCGGGGAATTTATTGTTGCAGCAACAACTCTGGTGAAATGTTGCATCTTTGTAGCATCCAAGTTTTTTCCACATTCCAACTTCAAAGCACATAAACACGCAAAAGTCAGAAGAATGACTTTGTCTTATTTTCCTCTCATAAAATCAGTCATACACACAATTGTCCATCTTCTGTCTGTGTATTGTTTGAGTGTTTGTTTATGCTAAATAACTAAAAAATAACGTGTTGTTTTCACACACATCGCTAACAAGAGCAAGTACAGCAAAGGCAGCCATCTCGGTTCTCTGACTACTTGAACGTGGTCAACTCAGGTGTCATTCCCGGCTTTGACTTCTGTGGTATATGGAACACATCATTAATTACATATGTCCTTGTCAAATGATCTGCGAAAGCTGGCTGTAACAATGGAAACCAAGGCTGAAATGGTGGGTGTCATGATGTCACTGATGTGGTTCACTTTTAGTTCTGTGACATGAATATGTCAAGTAGGGCTGTCACGATATCAGATTTCCATTAATCATTCATCATGCCAAAAAGAAATCACAATAAGGATAAAATCACCATATCTATTTAAAGTAATAATGATACTAAAAGACAATTTCTCAATCAAGTTCTTATTCATTGTTTGCAAATTAAATGTTTAAAGGTACAGTGTGTAGACTTTAGTGACATCTAGTGGTGAAATTACTATGGTATGCAGTTGCAGCTGAATGCCCCTCACCTCACCCTCCCCTTCCAAACATGAGAGAACTTGTGGAAACCTTCAGTTGTCATAAAAACTAAAAAGGTGTTTAGTTTGTAGAGTTTGAACAACTGTAAAAAACATGGTGGCCTCTGTAGAGAGGACCCCCTTGATGTAAATATAAAGTATTTAAATATAAAGGCACCGTTCTATGGTAAAGAAAACTACAATTGTGAAAACATCATGAGGATTATTTTACATTCAGTTTAAGCCAATAGATCCCTTTCATCTAAATCTCACACACTGGACCTTTAAAATACTAAAATAATAATAATCAAAATATACATACCTGATAAATGGTTTTCATCAATGATCAGATTTATCACAATTTACCATTGTTTGTTAAATTATTACTATTATTATTAATTGGAGTAATATCATTAATTTAAAAAACACACTTAAAACAGACAGATACACGCAGAGACAGATCACATCAGTTTCTGCTTGATTTTCATTTTTCGTAGCTGTGAATGAAGAACAGAAGAAGTTCATTGTTTGCATGTGACCAATCCAGAGTGTGGAAGCTGCTCTCATTCTTTTAACTCAGTTGTCATGTGGTGTGGGAGGAAAGTCGAACACAGAGATTGAATGAATACAGGGAATCCATGTGAGCTGCTGCTGTATAACAGACAAACTGGTCTGTGTGTAGTCAGAACCCTTCTGTGCCAGTACAACATAACAGAGTTGCTGCTGTGACACCACTCAGGCACTATGGTCTGAGTCTTTTACAGTCATGCTTGTCCAGTCTTTTGAGAATGGTATTAAGTGATTGATATTTTACAGGTGAGGGGTCTGGGTATGTCAGGAGGTCTTGTGTCCATCCTCAGGTTGTGCCGTTTTCACGATTTACACAATTACCGAGTTGTGCTTATTCTACAGTATTGTGCCGGTAATTGTTTATTGATATTTTGGCAGTCTACACTTATTTATTGTAAATTGTATTCTACATGTAGTATTTGTTTTGGCACTTATCTTAGCCATCTTAAAGGATGTTATCGTCTGGAGCTATAGACTAGTGACAGCTGAATTAATATTAGAGTCCTGATAGACCACACCGTCTGACTAGTCAGAGCTGGGTATTCCCCATGACATGACAAAATGTACTGCAACTGATGGGGTTAGTATTAGACATATAGTGTAGGTGATGGTACGCTTACTACCAGAACGACATACAGTGTTACAGGCCCATCACAGGCATCCTGTGCAATTATGGAATGAAGGTCTGAAAACATGCGTGAAGTGAGTTGAGTTGAAGCTCTGACTGGGACACGACAGGATTGATGCAAATAGTCCTTCACAAAAGAGTTCCTAGTTGAGTGGATTATCCTTTCTATTCTATCCAGCATGAATAATGTCACCTTCTGTTGGGTGTCGGATATACTGTGGTATTTGAATGTCCACCTCCTCTGTTCCCTCTTGTTAATCTGATGATTTTACAGTTAAATAGTTTGGGGGGGGGCTATTTCCACCACATGATTACACTATTTATCTGAAGATCAACTCGCAGTGACTTTAAATTTGCCTCTGTTACATTATACATCATTACAGTACAGTTTTTATGCATAATGGAGCCTGACCAATACCTAATCCTGATCCTGGATGGTGACATGGTGCATCACATTCATATGCAGTATATCTACTGAAACACTGTCTCAGTCACATCTCAATCAATAAAAAGGAAGGGAGTGACTGTACAAATGACTTACTGGCCCCAAGAGGTCTCTTTCATTATGGTTAATTGAAACTGAAGCATGATAAATTATTTCTGCCTTTTTCACAGACTGAAGAGCTGCAGTCTTCAGTGCTACCACCAGGATCACGGTACTTCAGCACCACTTCTTTGTCAGAGACTTTATACAACCTCAAATCAGAAAGAGTTGGGACAGTATGTTACATTTAAAATTGAATGAATAAAAACACTACAAAAGCACATTATTTGATGTTTGACCTCATACATTATATTGTTTTTTCAAAATAAACATAACACATTACAGACTTAATATTTGACAGTAAACATCAGTAATATTTCACTTTTTACTCAAACTTACAGTGTCAGATAAACATTATCTGGATGGATTCCTAGATTCCTGACCTAACATTTTCTTACTTATCAGCCAAAACACACATAATAAATCTATCATAAATTGTCAGTTAATTGTTCAGGCTCCAATGCAAGAGATGAAAAACAAATGAACAATTTCCATAAAACGTGTGACTAAGTGATGAATGTGATTTTTTATAATTTTTTTGGGTGAACTTCAATTTTCCCTTCAGAGCCACCATCAGATATTGACATAATTATAATAATATAGATAATTCTAACAGGTACATGTTCCTGAAAGTTGGACCTTACATTCACCAAATTTTGGACAATTCATTGTCTTTTTTTAGTGCGACCCTCAGTTCAACCTGTCAACTTGGGATAAAAGATGCAGCTTTCTTGCATAGTTTGCCACCATCAGGTTAAACTTTAAATGTGTTATTCCACTGCTGAGGCTCTAAGATCAGCTTACGTGTCCAAACTATGGATACCATGTGCATCAATGCCCTCATTTTATTGTGATGAAAAAGCCCCACCTACAATTTAAATGAGCAGCAGGAGAAACACAAATGTTAAAATGCTTTTCATGCCTTAGGAGGTCATATAATGGACCATGGCTTTAAAACCTTGTCCCTCTGTATTTAATATTCTATTTGCTATGTGTACATACTGTATTTATCAGGGCTTGTTCTCTGTAGGGGTTAGTGACGAGAGGAGTGTGCCTGTTGCAGTACGATGGAATTTACTATTGATGCTGGTGAAAAAACATTGATCAAAATGTGCAGCCAGTAACTCTGGCTGGGCTGTTACTCAATATTATCATTTCATTTCACTGGGATTGTTGCATGGTTACATCAGTCACATCATGTGTTTCACATAGTTTAATCACAGAACATTTAGATTTTCAGCAGATTGCAGCTTTAAAAAGAAACAAAATGAGTTTGTGATTATCAGGTGTGAAGAGGGAAATCTTATTAAACATTACTGTCAAAAAGAAATCATCACACTGCTCAGAAGTTTGATTATTTCATATGTGTGTACATGATATAGTGATAATGATTTCAGCCATGTCACCCAGCCCTCTCTTTCCTGAACAAAGTATTCACACAGCAGCAAGAGTTGACCCAAAAGACATGTTAACACTACACAACCTTGGTGGGGTAATCTCATGTTCACAAGGTCATTCTATAATGATTGATTGAAAATTGTTTGGTTTCAAAGTAATGGTGAGGAAGTTATGTTTATTTCCCACTTACATTCACAATTATACAAATCCATTATGTACTGATAGCTAACAGAAACTAAAGTGTGCATAATTATTTGTCTTTTTTCTATTTTATTTTCATGGCTGTCTTCCCAAGCTCTCTTCTTATTCTTGAAAGAGAAATCCGCTATAAACATTTTTACTGATATGGTACTGTGACTTATTTTGTAGCTTGTTACAAGTATGAAAGGTTTCATATATGAACATGATGTATGCTATCTTGTGTGAAAGAATGATGCAGAAAAGAAAAATGTACATCTTTTGTCAGACCTCTTTAGTTTTCAGTTTTTAGAGGAAAATGAGCACAGGTCCAATTCATTTTGTTCATCTTTGATACTGTACACTTCATTCAAACAGCATCTATCTCTGCCTGCTATCCTCACATCCTGGATTATAACTGAGAGAAAGTACTTGAATCTTCTCAAGTTATTACAGGTTTGGCTGAAGTGGAAGTTCAAAAGTTCAATTAGAAAGCAATGGTGTACCTTGGCTTGGATTTTACTTGAAACTGCATATATTGTTGAAATTTGTAGTAGACCTCTTTGTGTGCATCCTCTGAGTTGTTTTTTTTCTTGTACTGAATAAACAAAACATTTCTTCAACGTCAGTATTTGTTCTCCTGGTTTTGATTTTCATGCTTATTCATTCAGCTCGACAATAAACTAATTGATGGCATCTTATCAATCAAATTAATTTGAGTTTTATTGTTTCAAGTGTCATGTGGGAAAGAGAACAGTACGTCATAAGTAGAATATTTCGTTTTTATTAGGAAACACTTGTCAACTTTGGTTGTAGCTGATAAACACCCTAAATAAGATGATAATCTATTTTACTCAGCTCTTAAGCTATTAAGAGGACTCAGATTGTACATATGTGTTACATTGTAAGGGATTATTTGCCTAAAAAATAAACTGCTTGTTCATAATACATAATTAATTCTGACATGGGGTCCTTCATCAGTAATAATAATCTAGTGATTATGAGTCATTTCCATCAAAACAACAGTTTATTGTTCATTAAGAGCACTTTTATCAAGTACATTAGCAGATTTCCTGTTTATGTTTGTTCAATAAAAGTCTCTTTATTTACTTATCAAAGCTGTTCTGCATATGTTGTGTTGTCTCATTTCTTACAGGTTCAGTGTGTAGAATTTAGTGAAATCTAGTGGTGAAGTTGCATGTTGCAGCTGAATACCCCTCACCTCACCCTCCCCTTCCAAACATGAGAGAATCTGTGATAGCCTTCAGTTGTCATACAAACTTGTCCAGTCTAGGCAACTGTAAAAAACACGGATGACTCTGTAGAGAAGACCCGCTCCCATTGTAAATATAAAGTATTTAATTGTAAAGGGTAAAGAAAACCACAATTTAGATGATTACACAGTAGTGAAAACATCACCAGGATTATTTCATTTCTGTCAATAGATCTTTTTCACCTAAATGTTACACACCAAACCTTTAAAGGTACATGGTGTAGAATTAGATGATATTTAGTGTTGAGATTACATGTTGCAGCTGAACACCCCTCATGGCGGCCTCCATAGAGAGGGTGTAAATATATAGCATTTAAATATAAAGGGCCTTTTCTGGGGTAAAGAAAACTACAATTCGTACAATTTAGATGAAACGAACCAGTGAAAACATCATGAGGATTATTCTACATTAAATTTCTGCCAATAGTTCCCTTTCACCTAAATCGTACACACTGAACCTTTAAATGAAATGATTTCGTTATCTGCTGCTTTGGGCTCTGTGTTCAGCTTTGTTGATGTTCTGTCTTCTGGTGATAGATTAGTTTGGTCTGGTGTGGGGACTCTACTAACCGTCCTGTTTGTGTTGCGACCAGTAAAACAGTTAAAGGAAGTGAGGCGGGGAAGATGGATGTCTATCGCTTGAATGTGACTTTAATTATGTTTGTCAGTGAATTTGGATGTTAGACTGTTTCCCTTGGCTTGTCTTCAGACACACGACCACGCGCGTTTGTGTCCACCCATGAAAATATCGCGACAGCTCAGCATTGGTTTGTTTACAATGCAGCAGGTGGTTCACGGTTAGCGAATGTTGGGAGACGTGTCTTTTTTCGTCGCTACGATGGAACCCCTTTGCGAGTATTTCATGTATTTCCCCGCCGCTCCGATATCGAGTCTCACGGATCCGGCGGAGTACTCAACTCTTCCGCGACGAAATCACGTCTACCTCGGTGAGACCGTCCAGTTCCTGCTGGTGCTGCGGTTCCCGGATGGCCGCTCCGGTGCGTTTCCCTGGAAGGACCAGGTGGGATCTCTGTCTGCTCTGGCGAGTGCGTGCGTCGCTGAGAGCCGGCAGCAGAGGCAAGGTGAGGGGCCACCAAACATCCAGAGCAGCTGCAGCGAAGACGACGAAGAAAGGGATCCTCGGGTGAGGGAGTCTGGAACCAGTGACAGCGACCGGACTTTCACACAGTGCAACACCCTTCTCGTTCACAAGAACCCGGCGTCTGATCGGCGACCGGATGGGAAGGAACCGGTTCAGGTAAAATTGATTAAATACTAATGGTTAAGAAGGGTTGCCTTAAAGCAATGGCTTGTAAATGTATTGGGGGATATTTAATGGAACTTAAACTACAAACTCACTGTCATCACCAAACATTACCTACTGAGAGGAAGTAACCTTCACTTTGTCTCCTCTGTACAGACACCTTGCTCTTTAGTCTTCTGTTTTAATTGATTTTCTCTGAGACAAATGCCTTCAAACTTTGTCCTGCTTGTTGCAGTGAACTCTGTGTTTCAGTTCTGTCTAGACTTGAATGTGCAGTTAGGCCTTCAGGGACTTAACGGGATAGTTCACCGAAAAAAAAAAAAGAAAATTCACTCATTATCTCCTCACCACTGTGCTGATGGAGCGGTGGGTGGTGTTCGAGGCCACAAAACACTTTTGGAGTTTCAGGGGTAACCACTTAACCAGTAACCACCAACAGAAAAAAAAAACAACAGAAAAAAAGCATAGAATACTACATAATGCTCCTGTTGTGGCATCCAAGTGTCCCTAAGCCCAGACATTCAAATTTGACTCAAACGGCATCATTTACACCATGTTCTTAGCCTAAATGTTCTGTTATCCTCCTAGTTACTGCAGCAGTAAATGCAGCTATTTGAGGATTTAGCGAGATCAGCAGTAACTAGCAGTGATGCAGCAATAACCACAAAGTGATGCAGCTGGTCAGGATGCTTTAGATGGTGCCTCGGTGGAAGGTGCACATGATTGGTGATGGTGCTCTTGCTCTCTTCATCTTATGGAGGAAGAAGAGGTCCTGCTGAGCTTTCTTGGCCAGTGATGAGGTGTTGTTCTTCCAGGAGAGGTCGGGGAGAGATGTGCACCCCCATGAATTTCGTACTGCTGACGAGGGCTGGGCGATATGGACTAAAAGTCATACCTCGATATTGATCAGCTGAATGGCGATACTCGATATATATCGATATTTTTTCTGTGACGTAATGGGGAGTTTCCCCCAAAGCATTATAGCATATTAGATAAAAAAAATTTCAAGAGGCAAACCCTTTAAAAACAAACAAACAGTCAGTTATAAGTTTAAGCTTAGTTTAGTGCCAAATGTCACACAGGCACCTTTATAAATGTAAACAGAACCTTGCATCTCTTTGTGCACATTTCAACAAACATGTAAACAGGGCATTCCTTCTTTGTGCATATTTCAAATAAAATATGTAAACAGAAGACAAGACTTTAGAAAGTGCGCACGGACCCTCTTAATCATCTGTAGATCCCCAGCGTGTGGCTGACTCAGTGATAAGCTCGTAGACCCAGCTGTATTTGCTCTTCACCCAGTTCTCTCCTCTTCTTCCAGCTGTAAGAGAAGCTGCTGACAATTCTCTTACAGAGAGAAATGGCTCCAGTGACGCGGGCATCATCCATACTGTGTCCTATATAACACACACAATTGAAAAACACCTTTTAAAATCACAAATTATTTATTTATAAGTCAGGTCAATGTGTAGTTGTAGAGCACATCTTAAAAACAGTCAACCAAACCAGCCAAAGTGCTGTACAGTTATTAATTATTATCAATAATTATGAATTATTTGTGTATGATTACAGACAGTTATGGAATTTATTAGATACTATTATCCAAAGTGTTAAACAGAATACATAAACAACACTGTTACCAGGACTATTACTGACACACACACACACACACACACACACACACACACACACACACACACACACACACACACACACACACACACACACACACACACACACACACACACACACACACAGTGTTTTACTGAGCATTTTGCCTGTCATTTATTTTCTTATTTTCATCAATTAATTCAATATTGCACTCAGAAAAGGCCAGATGAAGTCTGTGGCCAAAACATTGCATCCTTGGCCACTTTGTCAGTTGCAGCGCTTTGACAACATTACTCGCGTTGTCCGTCGTCACAGGCACTAGTCCCGTTGGGTTGAGATTCCAGCTTTGTAGGGCTTCCTGCAGGGTTTCGGCAATATGCTCCCCTGTATGATATTGCAGAAAGTAGCTGGTCTGAAGACAGACACTCTTCATCTCCCAGTCTTCCATGAAGTGCACCGTCACACTCATGTAAGGTTCGCAGGTCCTGCTGGACCACATGTCGGTGGTCAGGAGGTAGTGAGACACCCACAAGCCGGGCAGTAAGTACAACCATGGCTCTAACGTCTGTGTACATTTTGGGTAGTGCCTCTCTTGCGAAGTAATTGCGACTGGGCAATTGGTATCTTGGATTCAGCTGTACAAAGCCGGTCTGCTCCACTGTTGATATGGGGGCCATGTCTTTAGCGATATGGAAAGCCACGGCTTTGGTAATATCACGCCACTTGTCACTTGTTCTTTCGTAAGGTACAGCATGGGTCAATGAAATTTGGAGAGGTTTTGTGGCCTGAGTTGCAGCACGTATTTTAACACACTCCTCACACTGCACTTTATGGCGCGAGATTTGTCGTGCTCGAGCCTTTAGTTGCAACAGGTTTTTGAAATTCTTTACAGAAAACATGCTGCTGGTCGTCTGCCACTTTAAAACCAAACCATCTCCAAATTATCGAGCCATTGTTCTTTCGCTTACTGACCAACTCCTCTTCTGCAGCGGACTCCGTCTCCATGTTGTCGCTGAGTTTAGGTGAGAGGGGAGGGGGAGGGCTTGTAAAGAGTGAGGGAGGCGGAGCAGAAAGGTTGTGTGTGTTTAGGGACACAGGGAGAGGAGAAATAGGTGCGAACCTGCGGCCCATTTATTGCCATTTTAACGTAAAATGAACTATATCGATACAAGCGATATTGTCCCGTGTTATGTCTCGTTTAGAAATATATCGATATATTTTAAAATATCGAGATATCGGCAGGGGCCCTACTGCTGATGTGTTCCACTGCGGTGCCATTGATGGTCCGCAGGAGGTGTTGAGTGAGGTTCTTCCTGTTGTCCATAATAATCTCCTTTGTTTTTCCTACATTCAGGGAGAGATTGTTAACCTTGAACTACATGGCCAGCTGGTTCACTTCACTCCGGTAATTGGATTTGTCGTTCTTGCTAATGAGGCTCACAACAGTTGAGCCATCAGCAAATATGACAAGGTGGTTGGTGCTGTAGGTTGTTGCACAGTCGTGGGTCAGCAGGGGAACAGCAAAGGGACTGAGCATGTACCCCTGGGGTGCCCCTGTGCTCAGTGTGATGGTGTCTGATGTCTTATTGCCGACCCTCACAGACTGTGGTCTCTTAGTGAGGAAGTCCAGCAGCCAAGAGTGAGGTGTGTAGGCCCAGCTGGTCCAGTTTCCCATCAGCTGCTGTGGGATGATGGTGTTGAATGCTGAACTGAAGTCTAGGGACAGCACCCTTACATATGAGTCTTTCTTGTCCAGGTGGGTGAGGGCAACGTGGAGGTCAGAAGAGATTGCATCATCAGTAGATCTGTTGGCCCGATATGCAAACTGAAGGGGGTCCAGGGTGGGAGGAAGGTTGGATTTGATGCATGACCAGCCTCTCAAAGCACTTCATGATGGTGGGAGTCAGTGTCTGTGTTCTCTTCTTCTGCACAGTCTTTCAGCACTCGACTAGGGATGTTGTCTGGACCAGCCGTCTTGCGTGCTGTGATCTTTGAGAGTGTTTTCTTCATGATGGGGACGGGGACACAAAACATGGTCATTGGGGGGAGCTGGTGGCTTCTGTGCATTGGTGTTGTTCAGTGCTTTAAAACGTGCAAAGAAGCTGTTAAGTTGGTTCAGCAGAGAGATGTTGTTGTCACAGGCTAATAGTGGAGGATTGTAGTCCATGAGGGTCTGAATCCTCTGCCACAGGCTCCGTGTTTCTCTGCTATCCCTGAATTGCCGGGTTTTTTCCTTGGGGTACATGCTTGGCTTTCCTGATGCCACGGGACAGGTTGGCTCTAGTTGTTTTCAGCTCTGCTCTGTCACCGGCTCTAAAATCAGAGTTCTGGCTCTTCAGCAGTCTGCTAGCCTCTCCTGAATATATGACCCTAACATCCTAACAACTACTGGTGGTTGGCATCTTAATTAGTAAGGTAGAACATACAAGGGATATTCTCGATCTTTTCCTATGTTCTTAACAGGGAAAGCTTTTGACTCTGTTGCCTTTGACAGTGAGTGTTTAGTTTAAAAAGGCATAGAGGTAGTGATAAATAATAATCTACTGAGTGGCTTTCCTAGTCCTGCCATACGAGCCAGTAGCCAGTCAGATTTCCCTTTAGCGTCAGCGCTGTTGCAATTAAAAGCCCAGAACACCTGATGACACAAAGGTACACGACAGAAGTAATTTCCATAACATCCCCTGGTTGTCTGCTCACATCAACTAGTCGATGGCATGTGTAGTGCAGTAGACCTTCAAACATGCAAGGGATTTTCATCTTGTCATATGTATGTAGAGAGAAACAACTTCCTTTTGACAGGAAGAAAACTGCGTGCAGATTGCAGCCCACAATGACAATTAGGTCAATTATGAACCCACTCCTAATATTCACCCGACAGTAGTGTCTTCTTTTTCTTAATTTCTCCTACATTTAAAGGAAGACCCCTCTATACATTCTGTTTTAAACTGATTTTAAATAAATGTGACATCCCTTACTGCAGTTTTTCATTTGCCTACACTACACCTGGCATTCCATTGGTTTGTGAATTATTACATACTACATCATGACAATCATGAGCGGTGGAAAAATCTGGGGTTAGATGTTTCATACGCACACAGAAGCTGTATGACTCTTATTTATGTATGTATAGATATATATGTACTTTTTTATACTTATGCATTTCGGAGCGAATCCTGCAAGCTAGTTCAGGCAGCCAACTCAAGCTGCGCTCCTCCAATCATGTGACACACATCATGTGACATACCACATTCTCCACAATCATCCATTATACACATCCACCCGATTAGGCAGCCTATTTAACCAGTGAGAAATTTCCAATCAACCCATTTGCTCGCACTGCTGTAATAACGCTACCAGTTGCTTCAGCCCCTCCACCACCCCAGCAGCCACCTGTAGCCTCCGTATTTGCTCGTCACTCCCATCATATCTGTGTAATCACATCGGGAGGGATTGAGTCGGAGCCTAAAGAGCAAACACAAAGAATGTTCTAATGCGACAATAAACAATTGAACGTGAGTTGTCTGACTGAATTGTTAATCACAGGAGTACACCCTTATTTTAACAGATATCAGACAGTAATTTTTATTTGCAGTCCCTTTATGCTCTAAATTTCAGTGTGTAAGATCTAGGTGAAAATGATCTGTTGGTGGAAATTGAATATACAATAATCTTAGTGATGTTTTCACTTGTGTGTAATAGCGATGTCACATATAAACAATATATGTGACATCGCTACAATAAGAAATTTTGGAAATATCACGGTTTCCCGATATTCAATACTATAGAAGGAAAAGGACACAGAATGAGCAATATAAAGTTAAAATATGTATTATTATCATCAACTATATCCACTTGTCATGTTTCAAAGGGAAGGGGTGAGGTGAGGGGTATTTAGTTGCAACATGCATTTTTACCACTAGATGTCACAAACTTCTACACACTGAACCTTTTATTTGTAGGCTTAAGTTCACTTATTGTCTCCACGCTCTATCTGATGTTAAACACTGTGTCCTCTTCCTTGTCCCCCTGCAGTCTGCTCTAGTGTTGGATGACCAGGTTATCTTCTACCTCACAGTCTCTTTGGACAAGCTGCCAGTGAACACACTCAAAGCCAAGGTCAGAACCATGAATACACGAGCAAAGAGGTTTGGATGGTACAACCATGTAAATTATTAGACAAAACGTGTTTCACAGCTCTTGTCTTTATACTGTGTATAAATTTACTTTATTCCAATGTTGGTGGCATCGGTTCATCTTGGGGGTTGATGGTGAACCATGACGGTAGTTAGTTAGTAACCATTTCTCAGATTGGTTAAGGAGTCCCAAGTTGGGATGTCAATCTCAATAATTCACTACTCCACACGTAGCTCTGTTTGGGCATGTTTAGATCTGACAGATTTACGTCTACTAGCTTCCAGTCCTGCTTGTAGCCATCCTTGAATCAAAGGTGCAGGCCTTCAGTGTGTCATCCTGTGCCTTTGCTGAGTTCATTGTACAGCACGTCCCAGGTGCGGCCCATTCACGTGTCCCTGGGTGAGCAGACTGAACAGACTCTGGAAGCCAGCAAGGGGGACCTTGGTGTGAGGAACTTTTAAGGAGAACGTTTAGCATGATATCTCAATAAAAAGTAACATTTGTTCATCTGAATCTTAGCCAGGCTGCACACTAACTGAATTTATGAGACAAGGTAAATTTGGAATATTTCAGAATATTTGTCCATCATTTCCATCAATAATGGTGACAGTTTTCTCACCAAGTGAATAGATGATATTGGGATCACAGTTATAGATCTGAAAAAAACCTCTGTGTTCTCTTCTTCAACATTTCCATGCTTTAAAAAAAATTGACGTGCACTGAAACTTGTCAGTCTTTTTTTAAGGTAAAAATGATAAGATATTATGGTAACTTAAATACAACTGTAGAATTTAAAGTAAAAAACACAATAACTGATTATTTTACAAAAGCATTTCAGTTGTCAAGGGTGTGTAAAAGTGCTCTTCAGTTTCCGAATGGTTTTATAAATAAAAATATATTTTTGCATAAGCCACTTCCTGCCTTTGCTGTACACTTGTAGTGTGAATCCTTCGCAGTGTTTTCTAAAATAGGCCCCTGGTCCTTTTGTGTTTGTGTGCCTGTCTGTGCTGTCAGATCATAGTGACTGTGTGGAAGCAGGAGGAAGAAAAGGTGGAAGTGAGGGAACATGGCTACCTGACTCTTCTGCAGCTCAGGAGCCCAACGCACACCTTCAGACAGGACCTGAACACCTTCAAGGCACAGGGTACAAAAAAGATTTCTCTGTCAACACCAGACATGAGCTCGCTTGCCCTAAAGAATTCAAGAGTTTGTGGAATTCCGACCCACAGATTTCAGTGAGGTGCCATACAAAGTCAGTCGTAATGGAATTCATGTCCTATGTGACTGCTGAATACCTGTAGTCATGTAAAGTTTTTGTTTTTCTATATTTGTCTTGTATCTGACTGCCAGTCAACACCACCCTGAATGTTCTACCACCTCCCAGCGTCCAGTGTCAGCAGATGACTGTTTCTGGAAAACACTTGACTGTTCTTAAAGGTAAACCATTCATATTCACATATGCAATCCTCCAGATCTCCTCCAAGTAAGCTAAAGCCATTTTGCCATGTCAGCTAGAGTGCAACGCTTTGAACAAAAAAAGGTCTGTCCACTTTGGTTTTAAATACCGGCATGAAAAAGAGGTGGTTGTTCATCTAGGATACAGTACAAAACCATATTGATTGTTTTGGCAGCTATATATGAGTAACTCGTTTGGTGTGTGGCCCCAAGGCCCTTTGTCATAGTAGGAGAAGCACATGTGTTACTTACCATGCTGACATGGTTGTATTCCAGTGAGCCAGCAAGAATATTACCAAGACCCTGAGACTGATGCAGCCAAATGGAAATTAAGTCACCATTCATTTCATTTACACCAATGCTTTTGTAATTCATCAAAACGCTGATTCATGAATACTCAAACCTTCTGTGAGGATTCAGTCATTCAGGTCATTGTATCTTGTATGTAGATATTGTACTAGTGTACACAGGCAAGCAGACAAGTCCAAATGCTTATGTACACTAGTATTTCTGAAGATGTAATGAGGATTAGAATGACTGGGCAAACAGCTGCTGTTTCTTCCTCTTATGTCCCAAGTGGTGAACTGCAGCTCCCAGGAGGAGGTGTGTGTTAGAGACATGAAGATCCTTCCCAACTATAACTCGTCCTATCTCCCCATGATGCCAGATGGTTCAGTGCTCATAGTTGACAATGTATGGTAAGTATGTGCCCATGATGTATGCTCTCAGATTAAAGCAAACTTCAAAATTAGCAGTGGCAGTTCTGGAGAAGAGGGTGATGTGATCACGGGAGTGAGTGTGGGTGAGCAGATGGTTGGTAGAATTCTGGATAGACTGATGTTTATTGAGGACTTTGGAAGATGCATTATAGAGAATTCTATATCTATCTATCTGTCTATTTGTTTGTCTGTCTGTCTGTCCATCCATCCATCTATCCATCCATCTATCCATCCATCTATCCATCCATCCATCCATCCATCCATCCATCCATCCATCCATCCATCCATCCATCCCATCCATCAGTTCCCGCGTGATGCAGACATCTATAGGAGTGATAATCTATCCTACTTTATGTATATCATTGTCATGTTTTTAAAAAAATGTTTCTCTTTAAAAATATTAATGCACCCATATGTATTTATCCCACCAGCCACCAATCAGCTGAGGTCACCATGGCGTCATTCTATCGGATAGATAGTGAGTCATCCCGCTTACCAAGCACACTCAGTGCGCTGGAGCAACAGAACTTTCTGTTTCAGCTGCAGCTGCAAAACAAAGCAGAAGATGACTCCAGTGAGGTGAGGAGACATGAGGAAGGTCATGTCAGCCTCTTTAATTCTAGATTTTAACAAATACAGGAGGAAAAAGTAAATTAGCTGGTGACTATCTTCAGCAGCAAATTATTCTACATTTAGTGTTTAAGTGAAAACCTATGGTATATGATATGTGTGGGACTGGGTCAAGATAATGTGTGCTCATGGTGATGAAAGATCACTGTGTCTTACTGATGTATTTGCCGACAAGGAAAGTATCTAATTACACTTATCTTTAAAGCAGTGGATTCATTAAACTTTTTTCCAACTTTCTGGCACAATCTCTGTGCGAGTCACAAGTGTGAAATGGTGTTGCAGTGAGTTTATTCTATCTTTTAAAACATAGGGTATGGAAATTCCTTTGGTGGCTGTGTTACAATGGTATACTCCGGCACTTCCTCTCACAAGGTAACTGGTCATCTTTTGTCCAACATGTAGCAAATCTCTATGAATATTTCAGAGTGCTATGAAAACAATTTAGGAGTATTATCACTTAAGACTTAAAGAATTACCCTTTGATTTTACAAACCTGAGTCATTCATTCTGTTTTTTTGACAACAAACTACAACTATGCTTTTGTGCATTTGCTTTATTTTCCTTTTCATGTACCAAATATTTTTAAATCATAAAGAAACAGGAAGGAAATACAACAGCAGTCTCTTAATGTAACAAGTCAAAATGTTTGCCATGTGAAAGAAAATAGAAAGAAATAAAGCTTGCATTTGTTTTTCCAGATACATCTCTAGTTGGTACTCATTGCCCAGTATCCGCTTGGATCGTCCTCAGCTGGTGATGACAGCTTCCTGTCCAAGGGCCATCAGGCCTATGGAGCCCTTCTGGGTAAAATACACCGTCCTGAACAACTTGCAGGACTTTGCCGTCCATCTGATCTGGAATTCTGAAGGTGAGAAGCAGACTTGACACACTGTTCCAACTTCATCAAAAAGATAAAGATGTCCACATGATAAGATGTCATTATTCAACACGAGCATCAACAATTAATTCATACATCTTTACCTTACACATGGTGTGGCTCTTGGGATGCCACTCTGATCAACTTAAATGAGCTGGAAAGTCATGTAACGACAAAAGCTAGCAAGCAAAACGTTATTTACATAGCACATCTCATTTCACTCTACCAGACTACTGAAAAGCACAGCTAAGAAGGAAAGTTTTTAGTTTAGATTTAAAAGATAATAGTGTTGTATGATGAGTGTAGGATGTTCCAGCGGCTTGGAGAGTAAAGCCTGAAGGCACTTTCACCATTTTTTGTCAAGACCTGTGGAAAAACCAGGCAACCTGTTCCAGATGCATGTTAGTAAGATATTGGGGTCTTTAATCATTTTCAAATTATGTTTTCAAAATGTCACTACCACCTCTAAAAACAGCAGAAATTCAGTGAAAGGTAAGAAACTGAACCAGAGAATAAAGAGAATCAAACACAAAGTTATGTTGGTCTGTCAACTCTGAGGAAACTGAAGGTAGTTTATTGACATCGTCACAACTCATTAAAGAATTCAGGATGTTTTGACCCAGTCTCTCTCCTCCACATCCTGAAGAATGGCACCAAATATGTTTTCCTTCTGTTGACACCAGTCATTGTGATCGTTGGATAAGAACGGTCACAGTGAACAGTTGTTTCACGTCATTCAACTAAAGCTTCAGTCTTTCTGCCTCTGGTAAATGTATGGATAATTAACAAAAACATACAAAAAGAATACATTAATTAGTTGGTAACAGTCAGACATTAGCACATCAGAATTAAATATTTAATCAGAATAAAGTAAAAAATAAAGACCCTCGCACCAGAATAATCTGACATCCACAGCCCAGGGGAAGTCATAAAACTGAATCTAATGTAGTTAACTTACTGTCTGTTTTACATTTTTTTATTGAGCTGAACTTTATGTAAAGATAAAGACTGTAAAATGTTTAGTAAACAAGAGTTTACTAACTGAACAAACCTGGATATCAGTTCCTCTGTGTATAAAGAACAAGCCTTACACCAGGTGAACTCAAAACTAATAATCGAAGCAAGAGTAATCCGGTCCTCGCACTGTGAGCACTCGGGCCCTAACTAAAACAAAAAGCCTTTTCCAGCAACTACTAACAACAGAGTCATATTAAATGTCAGAGTAGTGAGTGAACACGATGTAAATTAAGCTCCAGTTTTCCTCCGGTGAATCTCTCTAGTCTCACCTATCTCAGCTGCTGCCTGTCAATCATCTGGGAGACTGTGTGTCCATCAAACAGACATGCTTTCCAATCTACGGCCACTAGTTCTCTGATAAGAAGGAGGTATCTAGCAAATGAGACCATAATCGCCAATGGGGAATTTTTTTTGACAGAGTATCTCATCAGAGAAATTGGCATTTTTTCAATGGAAGTCTATGGAGCCAGAGATTTCTTGGAGCCAGTTTGAGCCAGCCCCTGCTTGATGTCCGCTGTATTACACTTTTAACCACTTCCGCATAGGCTTCTTCTTTTGGAGCCGGAAGCTCCAGTTTTATATACAGTCTATGGCTACACCACATGAGATAAAACCTTTTTTTGCAGCTAAAATTCCTAAAGCAACTGCCAAAATCAAGTTCTTTAAGTTATGATAAAAACCAATAGAGTGATGATCTAAATAGGCTGACCCACCACTCAAGTCTTCCAATTAAAATATCATGATTGATCATGTCAAAGGCCAGTCTCAGATCCACCAGTGCTAAAATAGAAAGATTACCATTGTCCATTTTTATTCTTAAGCCATTTTCAACTTGACCAGTACTGTTTCTGTGCTGTGGTTGGGGCAAAAAAACTGATTGTAAGAGTACCTGCACCCTATTGGTTGCAAGGGAATACATTGACTGTTTGTGGAATTTCAATAATTCTACTGATAAAAGGGAGATGGGAGATTGGTTTATACTGCTAACAATGGATGGTTCTAGAGTTGGCTTCTTTAAGAGAGGTTTAACAATTGAAGATTTTAGTGAGCTTGGGAAAATGCCAATCCGGCAGCTCCACCCCTGAATAATACAGAGGATTTGTTGCTGTTGAGAAGGCATCTGTGCAGAGAACCTCCTGTAAGTGTAATGGCGGCTGGGGGTAAAGGTGTATCCCATAGTGAAACACAAAAGGAATGCAAGGACAGAGAACTAGTAACGTGAGTGGGTGTTTCATGAGACCACCCTAGTTGTTGATATGAAGCAACATATATGGGGGATCATTTTTTTAATGATGAATGTTGCTATGTCAGCCTGTTATTTAGGGAATGCTGTTCACCTCTCATGATTCGTGACATCAAGGTCAGCCAACAGGCTGGTGTGATATAATTAAAGCTGCTTTTGAGGGCATGCAAGGGTTTCCCATCGTGAGACACTTACTCATGCTAGTCAGAGAAGCAGGGTTCTGCAAATAACCTAAATATTTTCTTTTCATGGGATTCTACAAGACTTATTGTACAAGAGGATTTATTTACACAGAACAACCCAACAGTACAGCAATGTACAGATCTTCCACAGTGTTAAGAGAGGCCTAATATCTGTGTGGGTGGGAACTAACAGAGGTTTGTTTTCAAAGATCAGTTCAGTTCCAGTAGCCACACAGGCAACTAGGGGCCCAGCATAGTTTGCTGTTACTATATGATAAGATAAGAAATCCACTTCATACATTGCTGTTTGACTCCGTGAGTGAAATAGAGGTAACCAAGGTCAAAGTGATTTCATGTTCTTGTGAAAGGCATCTGGAACACCCATTTCAATGGCACAAACATCACCTGAACTCAAAGATGACCTGATACGAAGTTGGAGGTCAAATGTCAAAGCCATTGTGAACATGTTATCTTAAGGATTCCTCAAAAGTATATTTGCTAATTTGGCAAAAAAAAAAGGTCACTTAGACTCACAAACTAACTGATCATGATTTGGATTTTGAGAGGTCAAGGTGCTCTCTGGAAAAAAAAATATGTAGACTGAAACTGCACAGGTAAGCAGAGGCATGTAATCGTAGGGGGGGAAATTCTAGCTTGAAAAATGAAGCACCCCAGCAGTGTGAGTCTTAGAGTTCTGATCTAATATAACTTTGTATGCTTTGTCCTAGCTGTGCTTAATACTTCCTCTCCCCATCTGGTTTCTATTTCTCCATCCATCCTTTGCTCAGCCCAAAGTCATCGGCAGGACCCAAGTGTTGAAGCAGTGGTGTGCCAGTCTCCCATCAAGAACCTGGGACAGTGTAGGAAGGGCTCCACCCTCTCCTTCACCGTGGCCTTCCAGATCCTCAGAACTGGACTGTTTGAGGTACCAAACATTTGCGAGGTCACACACTGAGTAACCTACTCTGTGCACTGCAAGTATTCCTGTGGTACAGTACAACTTTGACATCAATTATTAAATATTGAGCATTATTTGTATAGCCCATATTCACAAATCACAATTTATCTCATAAGGCCTAACAAGGTGCAACATCATCTGTCCTTAACCCTCATCAAGAGTAAGGAAAAACTACATCGATTAGAGGAAACAGCTTGTAACTTAATAGAAAAGTGTGTCTATTTTTCAAGTATTTATACACAAGAAAATGTCTGATAGAGATGAAGGGAGCAGCAATGACAAATGACTTGAGGAGTTATTGTCAGTAATGGTAGAATATGTGAGTAGGCGCATTGTACACCACCTCCACAATCAGATGCCAACACGATCACGATCCGCCATCAAGATGTCTGATTCGCGGTCCACCATCATGATCTATGGTGCATGATCACAGTCTACGATCCACCATCATGATCCACAATGTGGCCATAGCTTTGGTCCTGGGTCTGCAAACGATAAAGCAAAAAAAGGGTATTGATTAGATTTTAATGTGATAAAAAGGGAGAAGAGGAAAGAGAAGCTCCACGTGTTATGTGTCCCCCGACATTCTAGACCTAAAGCAGCATAACTAAGAGCTGGTCCAAGACAATCCTGAACACGCTCTAACTATCAGCTTTATCAAAAAGGAAGGTTTTAAGCTGACTCTTAAACGTAGAGAGGGTGAGGAGTTCAAGTAAACAACTAATACCCAGCATTCAGACTGATGAGTAGCTCGCTGCAGAAAACCCCAAAAGAGAATATATCTCAGGATGAAAAGGCAGTGCCACAGATGAAGATGTAAATGGTTGTATTTATATAGCGCTTTTCTAGTCTTGATGACCACACAAAGCGCTTTACACTACAGTTTTGCCATTCACCCATTCACACACACATTGCATCTATTTGTAGCACTTTTGGTTGTTCTTTGGGGCAGTTCGGGGTTCAGCATCTTGCAGATGGGAAGACTGGGGATCGAACTTCCGACCTTCTGGTTGGAGGACGACCGCTCTACCCCTCAGACACACCCACCCAGATGTGAAGAGATCTTTTGCTGATAAGAACAGATGCCTTTGCTGTAAACTAATGAATGTGATCTCCACAGCTGACCATTAAATTCACCCCTCACCAAAACGCTGTGGAGATTTCTGTGTTGTTGTGAACACGTCTGAGTGGAGAATCACCTTCTGCATTGTTCATGTGTGAAAGGCAAACTCTTGAGAAAGTATACATAAACATTGCAAAATACAGTTATTGAATTAATGAAGTGCTCTTCCATGTTGTCTACTACTATCCTGTTCCATGTTAACACTACAGTTAAGCCAGCATATGAAACTGAAGCTTCAGCTCACAGCTACTGTGTCCACCCCTCCTGTGGGGCCTCAATCACTACTGAAGAAATCTCCATTATCATCAAGCTTGGCAGCCAGTGAGCTTCCAGAGAAAAGTATCCTGGGCCGATCTCAGAGCTTCTCCCACAAACAGTCGTCCAGATCACACCACGTAAGGTAAAGAAGATTTAAAACATTTTTAACCATTTTTTGATTTTCTGGATTATAATCCTGGTTAAGTCTTTTTTGTGTGGGGTTTACTTGTTATCCTTGTGCATGCACTTCACCCAGGTACTCCCACAGTCCAAGACATGCAGGTTTTTTGGAGACTCTGAATTGAATATTGGTGTGAATGACTATTTGTGTCTGTATGTATATTACTATGGACTATGGGATGGAAAAATCCGAGTTAGTCACATGTAGTAAAATAGGTAAATGTGTTGGCAGGGAGACAGAACGAAGGGGAGAAGTGCTTAGTGCATGATGGGAGTTCCCCCAGCAGTCTAAACCTGTATAGCAGGATAACTAAAGGATGGTTCAGGACTCACAGAAGGTTGTTTTTGTGCTTTAGAACATAACTGCTGTGGAACAATCGCTTTGTGTTGTACCGTGTGTGGTGAAATATAGCCTTTACAGTATCCGGTGGCCCCGCTGGCCCCCTCTTGGCAGCACCACTGCATTAAGGCGCATTACTCCATACTGGTCAACAAGTGACTCGGCTCCGGCTCTTTTCTAATCACTCACTCGTAGAACTGATCTTTAAAATAACTTGCTGAATTTATGTGTTCATGGATAAGCGGGGCGTCGCTTCTCTCCTGTCTGAGTGTGTATGTGCATGTGTGTCTGCCCGTCTCTGTCGCTCTGAACACAAACTGATGATCAAATTTATTTTGTTATTAATGATGGTGCCAGATCATGAATTTGGATCGTTCTGGTCACTTTTATCCTGATGTCCTGGCTT